>NW_008676770.1:2048-5418 GCF_000695815.1 Acanthisitta chloris | reverse complement strand
TCCAGACGCAGAGAAGAAAGAAATGAAAACAATCACGTGAGTAGCAGCCAGGGCCTGGCTCTCAGCTTCTCTGCCAGACAAGCTCACTCCTCAGCTTGGCATAGTGCAGTCCAGGGTGGACTGGGATGCTGTGGGGGTGACCCCACAACTTTGCTGCCTCACATGTCCTCGACAAAACCCTGTGCTAGCAAGTCCTTTGCAAAAGGCTCGTACACAGCTCTACAAGCCTCGGTGTCTCCAGTGTCCCCCTGAGCCCATGGAGGCATTCACAGGGCTTCTCCCCTGTTGGAGGGCAGCTCCAGCTCATGGGGGAGGAGCCACGTCCTTGCTGGGGCTTTCTGGGCAGTGGACCAGGTCCTTGCTGCCTGGTGTGTCTGTAGCTCCTTGGAGGCCCTGGCAGCCCTCGGCCCACTGATAGCTGGGACCAGGAGCACTCCCGAGCATGCTGACTGGCTCCCTCTTGTGAGTAAAGCAGCCCAGAGTGAAGTGTATGGAGGACATGTTTACAGCTGTTGTGTGAACATGTTTCCCTTGGGCCCTTTACCCTCTGCTGATCCCAGAACCCCTTGGTGTCCTTTTGTACTGTGTGTCCAGGCACATCCCATTTGTGTTCTGCTTTGGGGCCAGGAGGGTTGTCCCCTCTGCAAAAGTCAGCCCCTCCCCACAGCCCCATGGCCTGGTTCTGCAGCCACAGAAGCCTGTGAGCTCCAAACCAGCAGTGCCTGTCTGGTTTTCAGAGCTCAGGTGAAAGCCTATGCCCTGCCAGAAGCCCAGTGGCCACCCTGGGGCTGTGCTGACCTCTCTGCATCCTTTCAGGGGGAAGACGTTCACAACCCGTTAACGCCGGGGTCACTGAGGCTGCCGTGGAGGACGAAGGTTGGGGCACTTGCTACCCGATAATCGTAGCTTTTAATGTTGCACCTCTGTGGGCTCATAAGGAATTCAAGCAATCGGGGTCTGTTTGTACGACAGTTTGGGGAGTAATCTGCAGAAACGAGCTGTGCTTGCGAGGACTCGATCGTTCCAAGAAACAAAACTTTAATTCCAGTTTGATTGACTTAATTTCTTTTCTTTTTTAATTTTTTTTTCTTTTCAAGCTGTTTCGCTTTGCAATATGTTACCGGAAATAAGTTGCAGTATTTCTTACGAGAATAATGCAATATTAACTTGTTTTCTTGAGTATTTGAGTTCAAAACTCCTGTATCTGAAGAAATACTGTTGGGGTTCATTAATAAAGGAGATCTTTCTATCTTAAAGGGCTGTGGGGCTTTGGCTTGTCAATACATGTGCCCTTGCCCTGGGAGGCTGTTTGGAAGTCACAGCCACAAGGGAGACAATTCCGGTATCACAGAACAAATGACTTCTGGTGAACTTGGGGGTGCTGTGCCCAGGTCTGAGAAGACCCTGTTTTGTTGGGAATTCCTGTGCTGCACAGAACAGCATTCTCCTGCCCTCAGCTAGCAGTCTGCACCCTTCCCTCCTACCCTGGCTTCCTCCTTCCCCAAAGCATGAAGAGCTAGGTTGGGGACCTCTGCAATTGGTCCTCAGGCCATGGCTGGATGCCAGAGAGATCCCTGAGGAGAAGGCACAGCTCCCCAGGTCCTCCTCCCTGCAACAAGTAGAGTAGTTGGCATCCAATTAATTGAAATAATTTATATAATTAAAAGACATCTTCATACAAAACCCTAGGCTTGGCCCCTAGCTGGTGAGGGCAAAGCAGGGTAGGCTGGAAAATTACAAAGCACACAGTAGAGAAGGGTGGTGAGACCATCTCCCTCATCCCTCTGTACATGATCCGCCAGGCAACGCCGGGACACCATCCCTTGGCACAGTTCTAGCGATCAGGGCGCTGGACGCAGAACACTTTGGCTTGGTGGTCGCCAGAGGTGGTCACCACAATCGAGGCATCCCTGGGGGAACAGAGAGCTCAGAGATGGGGCTGGGGGCTTTCAGTATCCCTAACCAACACTCTTGGCCCAGCTCTGATCTGCCACACTCTGCCCCTTGAGACCCTCAAGTGTCAGCATGAACCCCCATCCCTGGGACCAGACCTGAAGGACACCCAAAGGAGAGACAGCTTGTGACTGGAGTTCCTGAGGCTGGAGGCCACTGCCACCCCTGCTCCCTCCACCCAGGGGGTCCCTGCTCACTTGTTGACGGCGAAGTCGAGGATTTCGGCAGAGTGCCCTCGGTACTCGCTGATCATCTTCCCCGAGCGTGCGTCCCACAGCCGCACAGCCCCATCGAGGCTGCAGGTGTACACCACGGCCGAGCTCTCCTCCCACAGCAGCTGCACGATCCCTGACTGGGGCAGGGGGAGGTCACAGGATGAGCAGTAGGAACCTCCAGCAAGTCTCAGCTCACCCTATGTGCCCCCCCCCATGTTGTCTGCCATCCCCACAGAGACAGCCCCCAGGGCCAAGCACATCCTCTGTGCAGGGACTGCGGCTGCATTTGGGGAAGCCCAGGGCTGAGGGAGGAAACACAAATTGGGAACTGGCCCCTGGGCCCCAAGGGAGGTCTCCAACAGGCCCAAAGCCCACCTCCCAGGCCTAGACAGAGCAGGCAGGGCAGTACCTCGTGTTGGCACTTATGCCTCAGACTCTGTGTGGAGAGGTCATAAATAGCCAGCGTGCCATCCAGATAGCCCACAGCAGCCAGTGGCATCCTGCAGAGGGGAACAGGCATTACATAGGACCAAGGGAACTAGGGAGGGAAGCATCTGAAGGATCAAGGTTGAAGGCAAACGCTATGCTGAGGGCTGCAGTGTACGGAGAAGATGAGGGACAACTCAATGGCCAGAGCCATAAAACACCCCAATCAGGAAATGCAACAGGACAGCAAGAGTCAGCAACCAGCCCAATGTTCAGGAGGAAGAGACAGTGTTCTAGTGAAAAAGATGCCCAGCAGCCATCAGGCTAGTCCAGAAACCCAGTGGTTGCAAGGAGGACTAAGCACCTGGTGTCCCTTGTCCTCCATGTGGCACCCATGACCCAGGATCTCCACATCCAGCCAGGGAGGATGGTGGTGAGAGAAATGCAGCAGAACAAGTACAAGTGATGGAAATGGATCTGTTTGTAACAACCCCTGCAAGCTGTAGCACTGAAGAGGGCTGCCCCCACACTCACACGTTGCAGAAGCCAAGTGACTCCACCGAATTGGACTCTGCCTCCTCACCCTCACCGATGGATGCCTTGGGGGCCACACTCTCCATCTTGAACACGCACACCACCTGGGTGGAGGGAGGCTGACTAGTCCCCAAGGGGAAGGACACACAGTCGCACAGAGGTCTCCCTTACCCAGCACCGAGCCTGCACCCTCAGCACAAGACTCGACTCCAAACCCTCAGCTCCCCGGAGCAAACAAGGGG
>NW_008676770.1:802-1911 GCF_000695815.1 Acanthisitta chloris | reverse complement strand
CACGGGGGTCCCAGCACTCCTGGCTCTGCCCCCACCTACAGAGACCTACCTTGCCCGTGGCAGAGTTCACCAGCTTGGCGTGACAGTCCACAGAGCCCGTCATGATCAAACTGCCGTCCTGGTTGCTGGCCACACATGTCAGGGGGTCCTGGTGGCCGTCCTGGCCTGCGGGGTGAGCAGCAAGCATCAGCTCTAGTGTCCTCCCCATGGACACCCAGTGGGCCTCAAAACCCACCCTCCCACAGCCTCCATCTTACCAGCACCCCAGCAGCAAGGAGAAGTCAGCAGTGGGGAACACCAGTGCCAGGCTCCCTCCAGCAGCCCCTGCCCTTGGAGGATGCCACCTCTCCACCCAGGCAGAGGTCAGAGCCCATGGGAAGGGACTGTTCCCCAGTTATGGAGCACCCCAGGTGATAAACCTCTTCCTTACCTTTCAGGACATGCAGCGAGGTTCCCTGCTTCAAGTCCCAGATGCGCATGGTCCCATCCTCATACCCCACCACTGCTCTCTTCCCTGGATGAGACACGGACAGGGGATAGAGCCACAGCCCCTCTCATCCCTCACCTCCCACTCAGCACAGAGTGGCAGAAGCAGGAAAGCAGACGGTGGCAGCAGGATCTGTCACAGCACTGGTAACACTTCCCACTCCAGTGAGCCCATGCCTCACCATCAGGCAGGATCCTGCCACACGTGGCTGGACACGCAGGGCCCTGGAAGGTTTTGCAGTCCCCACTAGGGATCTTCCACATCCAGGTGTTGCCATCAGCTGTGCCCGCCAGAAGGACGTGGGCTTGAGTGTGCCACTCCATCCACTGGGCAGAGGGAGGGACAGACAGTGTCACCAAGGTAGTCTTCCCCCTGCCATCCCCAGCTTGCTGCCCAGGGAGCTCCCCGTGGCACCAGGGGTTCCAGGACTCACCTCCAAGTCCCCCACCTCAAAGGACCACACTTCCTCCTTGGCATCCACTCGCCACACTTTGATAAGCCCAGACATGTCACCTGTGGCCACGAACACAGAGTCGTGACTGAAGCCAGCGCAGGTGACCGAGTCCTTGTGTCCTAGAGACGTCGGGGGACAGAGACTGCTCAGGCCAAGCTGTGGAGGACG
>NW_008676770.1:0-779 GCF_000695815.1 Acanthisitta chloris | reverse complement strand
GCGTGTCCAGAGAGACACAGCTGGGAGGGGACACAGCTGCTCACTGGGACACCTCACCTGAGCACTCAAACAGGAGGTCTCCATCGCTCACGCGCCACACAAAGGCCTTGTCGTCCTCCCCACCTGTCACTGCCAGTGTGTTGGTCTTGGGGTCGAGGCTCACGCAGAAAACAGAAGCTTCACAGAGGAGTAAAGAAAGGCCACATGGCTTGGATGCCTATCCTGCCTCACCTGATGCTCCCAGGGGATCCAAACCCCATGCAAGGCAGGATGTCCATGAGCTGAACTCCCAACCCAACCCAGTGGGAATCGACCCTTCACGTGGGGGAGGAGCAGCACAGGCTGTGTGCTGAGCTCAGAGTGAGATGCCACGGTGGGAGGCTCAAAGGGCTCCTCTGCCAAAGTGTAAGGCAGAGACAAGCCTGAGCCCTGAGTCCTGCCAGCTGTCTCAGAACAGCTGGGAAACAGCAGTCTGGGCAGGCCTTCCGCACCCCTGACTCTGGGGAAAGCCGGGGTGAAGCAGGTCCCGAGGGAGGCCCCAGCTGCCTGCCCCCACCACTCACCCGAGTGCAGGGAGAACGTGCCCTCGCTGTCGTCCTGCGCCTCCATGCTGTCCTCCACCCCCTCGTCATCCTCCGTTTCCCAAGCCTCCGCCTCGGGCTCTTCTGCCCCCTCATCCTCGAAGTCGACGTCCTCCATCTCGTCGGCCAGGTCATCTGCAGAGAGCAGAGGTCAGGATGCGGCTCACGGACGGGTGGCTGGGGGCACAGGGGAGCCTC
>NW_008676769.1:39469-42144 GCF_000695815.1 Acanthisitta chloris | reverse complement strand
CAGCCTTGCCCCGCCCGGCCCTGCCCGCGGGAGCGGAGCATCCCGCGCCCCGCCGGGTGAGGAGGGGGGTGGGAAACTCGCGGCTGAAGTTTTCCAACTTTGCAACTTCAAACAAGCCCAGACGCTGAGTTGTCCTTAGGAAGGAGACGCGCATCCTTTCGGGATTTTTTCTCAGTGGACAAAATGTTTCGCGCTCCAAAGCGTGTGTGGCCGGCGTCGGTAACAAGGCGAGGGGATGCAGGTGTCTGGGCTTTCTGTGTTCTCCGGCTGTGGCAGGGGGAATAAACTGCCTTTTCTGTTCCAAAACCAGCATCTTGCAGTGGCAACCTTTAAAGAAACCTGATTGAAAGGCTGAGATATGGTCCTAAACCTTCTGTCAGTTCTGGGGTTTGTTTGCTTTTTCTTTCACAAATCTGTCGGACTTCTTGCAACCTCTCCTCCCAAAGCTTGCATCATTAATTGTCCTCTCTCCCGTATAATGAAGTATCAAAATCCTCCTCACTGTCCTCATTGCCTCTTTTCAAGGTCTAGCTAGTTACTGATGAATTTCTTTTCCCCCTCTGTTAGATAAAAAGCAGCTGTGAGTTTTGACAACTGTCTAGATCTCTGTAGGGGGGTCCATCACATCTTTCTGCCTAACACATCTCTGGGAATTAGGATTAAATTATAGCGACCAGGAATCACAGGCATTCCCATTCCCCCACTCCCACACTGTATTCCAAGCTCATGGTCCAGTAGACCAGACCAAATACTTGATACACGTAGGTATTCAAGTGTTGTTGTGTTGTTTATGGGTTCAATTGCAGAATTGATCTAAACAATCATGGTGTCAAAATATGGGATTAGAGGAGCAGGAGATAGGATAGTTGCCATTTCTAGGATCCCTTGGTTATCTGTGCATGAATTAAGCTGGGGTTTATTATGCCCCTTTTGGTAACAAAGCCTGTGTTTTCCATTTTCATCTGATTTGTTTGTAAATTTAACATGCTCTTGAAATTCCCCAGGGATGATACTAACCCTGATCTCCTCTTTCCTTTCTCCCTAGCTCGAGAATTGATAGGAGCAAGAAAAGCTACATTGTATTAATCTGGAGCCATGTAAACCATCTCTCCAAAGTTAGAGATTTTAGAAAAATCTGTCCTGAATTTGTTTCCTCCCCATTTCCCTGTTACCTTAGTGTCAGAGAAAGCAGAGCCCATGGACGTTGGAGAGACTCTCCTCAGTTATTGCAACACAAACATTTCCTCCCTGGTGTTCGTACCACAGGCTCAGCAGGCAGTTGATGCCTGCAGCAGCAGAAACAAATGGGGAGGTCAGTTTTTGCAGGGATTTAGTATGCTTATTAAGATGATGCACATCACAGCCCAGAGAAGTTATCAAAAGCTCTAAACTCATGTGATTTTTATTCTTTCTTTTTTTGGTTTACTCTTTTTATTTCTCCTTTTTCCATCTGTCACCCCAAGAAGAAACCACTTCTCAGCCTTGGTGATCAGATTAAGACAGATAATGAGTTTATGGCTGCTGACAGTTATGCTTCACTGAGAGCAACAGGGCTAGGTAATGTACAACAAAAAGAGAAGAATTTTTCCTTTCAACCTTTAATATAACATTTAATCCTGATAATTCTACACAAAATCCACCAGCTAGACCAGCTGTAGAAATCAGCTTTATAGTCAAAAAACAGTTCAACTGAAATTCTTCTCAATACTCCTACAGAGAAAATATTTACACTTAGAGGTCAAAAAACTCTGTCTTTTGGTCTGCATTCACAGACATGTCCAGCTCCTTCTACTTCCAGGTGACACCCAACCTGATATATATTGAACCTGAGCCTATACTAGTAAATTTTCACTTATTTATATATTTGGGGGTTTTTTTAATAGAAATCTTACATTCATCATACAATTACAAAGCTGTACAGATGAATGTAGTCTCTAACCCTGCAAGTGTACAGGTATTCTTGCTCTTTTGTTTAGTTTGTTTGTTTTGTTGTTATCTTCCCTTCTCTCTTACTCCTTCTCCTCTCTCTTATTCATACAGCTTTTTGAGCTCTGTTACTACTGACTCCCTCTCTTTTCATACTTTAAAAATCTTTTTAACTCTCTTCTCCTACTGCACAGCTCTGTGTATGAGAGACAAAGCAAGAGAACATTATTCTTGTCCCCTCATAGTCACATCTGTACCTGTGTGCACCAAGGGAATTGCAGTGTGGTGCTTGCAAGTGCACTAATAATTTTGAAAAAATAAATAAATAAAATGCTGTTCCAGACAAGTTCCTGGGATGCCCAAGTCTCTCCATCAGTGCCACTCTAGCACAGAAACCAGACCTCAGAAAAGTCCTTCTTAATAATATGGTCAATAAAGAAAATAAACTCTAGTATGTAACTCCAGCTATATCTGAGTAATTCAAGCCCTGATGCTGTAATGAGCTATGCTTCTAAATGTACTTTTGAAAAATGCTGTTCCAGACAAGTTCCTGGGATGCCCAAGTCTCTCCATCAGTGCCACTCTAGCACAGAAACCAGACCTCAGAAAAGTCCTTCTTAATAATATGGTCAATAAAGAAAATAAACTCTAGTATGTAACTCCAGCTATATCTGAGTAATTCAAGCCCTGATGCTGTAATGAGCTATGCTTCTAAATGTACTTTTGATAATTTTTTATAAGTATACATT
>NW_008676769.1:35043-39440 GCF_000695815.1 Acanthisitta chloris | reverse complement strand
TTGAGCCATTTTCCTTTACCCAAGTTATTCTTGCCATGCTGTGTTATTGCTGGAAAGAGTTTTCAAAATTATTAGACTTCTGACAGGTTGCAGAATTATGGTTTCATACAGTTCTGAACTGACCAAATTTTTCTCATTTTTAGTTTGGACATTACACAAACTATAGAAATTCCATTATTCACACATCTTTGTATGCCATTTTGGCTATAGCAGCTATGTGTCTTCTTAGTCTCAGCAGAAAAATAACCTTTAACGCACCACTATATTTTAAAACAAAACATGATTTTTCTTCTTTTGAAGTCTCGTATGTACTTTTGGATTTTTAAGCAAAGTCTAAATAGATAAGCACTCAAGTTCAGCTCTACAGAAATGGGTATTGGATACCCAAGGCCTTTCTGCCCCTTCAAAAACCTCATTTCATTGTGAGGTTCACTTTGCTGTGCCAGAGTGTGTGCCCCTGTGTGCAGAGCTTCTGCAGTAGGGTGAGTGGCACGTGATTAGGCACCACATTATGAGACCTGAAATTCAAAACTTTGTGGCAAAAGCCACAGTAGAAAGTTTTACCATGTCTTCATTGGGGGCATATTTTGCTCTTTGGGATTGACAGAAGAATTGTTTCAGAGCCAATTGTCTTTCATAGGAGATAATGTATCACACATTGTCTAGTGGAAGGTACTCTCTGGGTGCCTGCATAATATATCCAGCATCATAGTTCACATTTCAGGTAGGTAATGCCCAATACACAGGGCTTTAAAAATCACTGCCAACCCTTCACGTTGCCCCCCAGGAGCTGATATATATCCTAGGAAAACAGTGGGGTTTCAGTTGTAGTTTCAATCAGTATTCCCAATCCTCCTGAGTTAAGTCCAAGGACACCGCAGAATGAAATGGTTGCCAGCAAGAGTCTACCTTAGGCATTCACCTTTGGGGCATTAAAAAGACAAGTAATCCCCTGAAATAGAGACACTAAAATATAACAGCCAACCCAGCTACAATAACACATCCATAGCTATTGCTATTGGGGCTGTGCTTTTTTTATTAATCAGTTCAACTAAACACTTTTTGCTAAAGGCCAATTCTGTAATACAGAAATTTCCTCCAGTGGTGTGAGTGGGGTTGGGCTTTGATTCCCCCACAACAGGACTACAAGTGCTCCTGAGCTCTTGGGGCATCTAGAGCTCTCAGAAGCTTCTCTTGGAGCTTGAGTCTAAGTGCAGGAGCAGAGGCTTACCTGTTAGCAGATAAAAATCATTGTCAGGTTGAATCAAGTTGCCTCTGCTGTATCCCAGAAACAAAAAAAAAATGGACAATGGTGGGTTTATGCCACTGTGTCTTTGGGGTAGACTGCCCCAGGAATATTTTCTACAGAGCTCTTCCTGCTCCATTTATACATTCACAGCAAGGAAAGCAGAAGATGGTTTGCTAACATGATCCCTACTGGCCCTGGTATTCCTAGTAACATGAAGTTAACAATCCCTGTGAAAAATCCACTCTAAATTTATGATTTTGAAACAAAATTACAGGAAACATGCTAGCTGAAAAGGACAGTATTTTAGCTGCAAGGCAAGGACAGGACTTGGTCAATTTAGGTGCTGTTCCTGTCTTTCCCAATGCTCTTGTATAGTCTTACATGTATTTAGCCTGTCCATTTCAAACCTTACTGCCTAGAATGATGCACTTTGAAAACCAACATTGATTTATAGACAATGCTAAGGGCTGGTGAATGCCAGGAAGGCTGGCTGGCTTCCCACTCTTTTCTGTCCATCCTTTCTCCAAGAATGAAAAGTCCCACAATTATCTGAAGCTGCAATATTGTCAGCTGCTGAATGGCAGCAGTAATACAAGCATACAAGTTGTGATGCATTAAATAGGAAAGAAACATTACAGGTCTTCTTAAAAGTGCAAAGCTTTATCTTTTAATTAACAACAGTCTTTCAAAACAGTGCAGGTAACTTGTATTAAAGATGTATGTGTCCCACCCTTCATGGGCTACAGAAGTCAGGCTAGTAGTGTGAGCAAGTCAGATGTATAAAAGCTTTTAGCTTTGTAAAACTTTTTTTGTCGAAAGCTTCCTCTGCTGAATGAATAACTGGTCATATCTGAGTATCCCAGTCTGAGTGCTGTCAGAAAGAAATCTGACCAAGCCATCTGACCAAGAAAACCGAGCAGATGAGGCATCTATAAACAGAGGATAATTTCTTTCTCCAAGTGATAGAGGAGCCAATGAGGAGAGGTGATATGTGGACCTTGTTCTCACCAACAAGGAGGGTCTGGTGGGGAATGTGAAGTTCAAGGGTAGCCTCAGCTGCAGGGACCGTGCAATGGTGGAGTTTGAGATCCTTAGGGCAGCAAGGAGGGCCACAGCAAGCTCACTACCTAGGACTTCAGAAGAGCAGACTTTGGCCTCTTGAGGAACCTGCTTGGTAGAGTGCCTGGGATAAAGCCCTGGATGGAAAAGGGGCCCAAGCAAGCTGGTTGATATTCAAGGATCACCTCCTCCAAGCTCAGGAATGATGCACCCCAACAATAAGTCAAGCAAGCTCAGGAGTGATGCACCCCAACAATAAGTCAAACAAAAGCACCAGGAGGCCTGCATGGATGAACAAGGCACTCCTGGACAAACTCAAACACAAAGAGAAGCCTATGCAGGGTGGAAACAGGGACAGGTAGACATTATAACACCTTCCAGTACCTAAATGAAGCCTACAGGAAAGCTGGGGAGGGACTATTTACAAGGGTGTATAGTGATAGGATAAGGGGGAATGGCTTTAAACTGACAGAGGGCAGGTTTAAATTAGATATAAGGAAGAAGATTCTTACAATGAGGATGGTAAAACTCCAGCACAGGTTGCCCAGAGAGGCTGTGGCTGCCCCATCCCTGGCAGTGCTCAGGATCAGGTTGGATGGGGCTTGTAGCAGCCTGGTCTAGTGAAAGATGTCCTGCTCATGGCAGATGATCTTTAAGGCCTCTTCCAACCCAAACCATTCTATGATTCTGAGAGTACATGCTTGACTTTCATTGTGTGACTATCAAAAACATCAGACATGTTCAATAGCAGAGACTTCAACACGTGAGATAAGACCTCAATTTACTCGGCACATTGGAAATAATTAAGCCTGCAACGAGCAGTTCAAAACTATTAACCTAAATGGTTACACATATACACAGGCTGGATTGTGCCTAGCAAGATAAAGGATCATCTTCAAAACGTTGTAAGCATAGAGAGAGGCACCTAAATGAACATCTTTAACGCAGGCAGATTTTGAGATACAAACCACAAAGGTGAAGTGGACTAGAATAGGGATGGGAACATTCACCTTTCTGGTGAATTTAAGATGCCTTTGTTGATGTGGAAATGTCCATCTCTGCTACAACGGTTTGAGGATTAAGAGAGAAGGCTGATTAAGAATTGCCTTTTTCCTTTGTTCTTGCTGTTTTGTGAGATGCTTAATGGGATGAGATAATAATGCAGATGAGTTCACAGTTCCAGCTATCAAGGTGAAATCACAAGAATTAAAAAACAAAACCCAATGAAGTTGAAATACCGAATGGATTAAGTGCTGTCATGCAGTTTAACTACATTAAATATTAGAAGTGCAGAATCCCACTTAAATTTAATCACATAGCTGAGGTGGCTAAACTCAGATCACCATTGCCAGAGGTTGTCTGCAGGCAGGGAGTGGGGACAGA
The DNA here is from genome assembly GCF_000695815.1 of Acanthisitta chloris. Classification (NCBI taxonomy): domain Eukaryota; kingdom Metazoa; phylum Chordata; class Aves; order Passeriformes; family Acanthisittidae; genus Acanthisitta; species Acanthisitta chloris. The sequence continues at coordinate 35,749 of NW_008676769.1, read as the reverse complement.
TATTTGGGGGGAGCAGCTCACTCCAAGCCATGCACTGTTACAACCAGCACTCTGCTCACCGACATGTCACATGGAGTGAGAAGGCTCTTGGGCTGAAGATTTTGATGAAGCCAAGACCAGGTTTTAAACTTTATGCTTTCAGTCACATTTCTATTTCTTTTGTAAATGATAATGGGTTTTTGCAAGCAGTTTCACAAAAGGTATGCTTTGTTTTCCAAGCAGCCCAAGCTGATGGTGCAGTTATGAGAAGTTTCTGCTGCCAGCATTGTAGAGCAGGAATTTCTCAACTTCCACTTTTTACTTCTTCCTGGAGTTCTTTTCCTTTTGGCTTAGAGTGTCAAGCCCTACTGCAGGTTATCTCTATGGGTCTGTCCCCTCAGGGAAAAATACATTCTTCAAGCCACATGACTTTGTTTCATTTTTGATTTAATCAAACCTCATACACAACAACACAACATGCCACCATCAGTCTGGAGACAGGTATGACCCAATCAGAGTGGCATGAAAAACATATATATCCTTACAACATCCCTATTAGGTAGGGAAGTATTGTTATTCCCAGTTTACTGACAGGGAGACAAGGTGCAAGGGAACTAAATCATTTGCCCCAGAGTCTTTGGAATGTAGCTAGGAAGTGATTGTCAGGTTCCTTAGTACAATTATATTTGTAACTACAAGATATATGTATGTGTGGCAGCCTGCTATT
>NW_008676769.1:34680-34981 GCF_000695815.1 Acanthisitta chloris | reverse complement strand
ATATATATATATATATAAAATACACATATTATATGTATACATAAATGTATACATATATATGTATATAACTCGATAAACATTTAACATAAACATTGATAAACATAAGCATATGTCTTCATATAAAGGGTTATGACAACAAAGAAAAAAAGTAGGTTATATGAATAGCACGGAAACATTTCAATGAAAAAACCTTGGGGGAGATTTAAAGATGGGAAACATGTCTCTGACTAGGTATTTGTAATTATAAAGCAAAATGGAGCAATTATCTGTTTACACTAAGAGAATATCTTGAAATATGTTA
>NW_008676769.1:30203-34657 GCF_000695815.1 Acanthisitta chloris | reverse complement strand
AAGTATGGCCATGGCTAGATAAATTGGCTGGTAAAAGTACTGTGGTTCAAATGTGGACTAGAATGGTAAAATGCAAATCTGTCTTCCACATTATTATCAATTTCTTAGGGTAACTTAAAAATTAAAAAGAAAAACATGCATTTGCTGTGTATCAATTAACCACACTGATGCAATTTATTTTAAAAACAAAGTCCACCACATCAGGCCTGATTTGGAGTTCTTCTATACTTTGTACACAGCCAGAGTGTTCATTGCCAGTGAATTCAGGATACCACACTGCAACATCACAGGGATACTGCTGGGAGGAAAACATGGTCCAGAAAATGCAAAGATACTGTTTTATAGAGAAAACTGTACATGAAAGACACTTCTTCTGAGGATTCAACTTTAAAAAGCCTGGTAGCTTCATTTGACTATGAATGTAGCAGCCCACTTTCATCAGGCTATAAATTTACATAATAGGATGTGATTATTATTGATTTGATGGTGATTAGTCTCAAATTTATGCTGTTGAGGAACTGACCCAATATCCTTTGAATTCCATTTAACCAAGATCAATGACAAATGGATCAGGCCCCAGAGGTACAGAGAAGTGCTGGAGAAATGAAGGGGCATTATGCTTTATTGGTTTTCTCCCTACTGTAGAGGTACAATCTATAAACAAGGAAATCCTGTGCCTTACAATCCTTTCCTCCTTCTCTTCTTTTTTTCAGATCATTTACTCATCTCCCTGTAAAAGTAATCCCATCACATGCCTTTGAAGGACTTAGAGATGCCTTCATCATGTAAGTTGTCAATATTTCCCATAGACTTTTCCTTAATTTCTTGCTAGAAATTGTATCATAAACCTCCATCCCAAACAACATCCTTCTATAATAATGTGAAAATGTGTGGCTAAAACGCACTCCTGATGAAAAAAACCCAGAACCACTGGGGAAGGATAAACATAGCATTTCTTTTCTTATAAGCAGAAAAGGTGTGATTTTTAACAGTTGTTTAACAGATCACATAATGGAATTTTAATCATGTCAGAGAGAACTGGAAACAGCTTAATAACTGATGAGAGGAGCTTTCAGTTAGCAGAGGAGATAGATTTCTATCATCAGACATTACCACTGCAATGATAGCTATGGCATTCTATGATTATACATTTACATAATACCCAAATAAGACATTTCTTCAGCATTTTGCAGTGAAAGATAAACTTGGCAGGGGATCAGTAGGACTGAATCCTTTCTTTGATCTTTCAGTTTGCAAGTGCTGTAATTTTTCACACCAGGTCTGTGCTGCTTCCCGACCCTTGGCTTTGTACCTATTTTATATCAAGGCCTCGGACCATAAGGCTTATCTTACCCCTCTTGCCCTCATTTCTGTTGGTATTCCAGCTGAAAGATGGCATGCTTGTGTCTCCATTAATTATTATTTTTCTTTTATCTGCACTGAGTGGCCTCTAAAAAACAAAGTTGATGACACACCAGTGCAATGAAGAACAGGGGAATGAACCCCCCCAAAACCTAAGCAGCAGCACAAATGATGCCACTTTTCATTTCAAGGTGCACTTCTTGGACTTCTCATCATCTATGAAAGGTACATAGTGCATCAGATATTAAAATATATATTAGATGTTACATAATTTATTTTCAAGGAAACGAGAAAGTAGGAAACCCTCTCACAGCATTCCTGAAGGCAAAGTCTTGAAGGATGAATGTAAAGCAAATGCCTGAATAGACTCAACTGGACTAGTTTAGCTTTTAGTGCTCATTGGTTAAACAATTTTGGCCAAATTAGAAACTCAGGTGTTTCTGTAGCTCTAGCAAGTAGAAAATAAGCTAAACTCTGCTGCACGTATTGCACTGCAATACAGCATTGTAGTAGAATTCAGTGATGGTGAATTCTTGCATTCACTTACATATGAACAATTAATGAGAACTTAAACATTTTCACAGGGGAAACCAACTCAAATCTACAAAACCTACCTGTATGACTTGCAACTAAACTTTCCCAAACTGTATGCATGTCCTGTTCTCCACTGAGAATGGTTTGTTCATTGACATCCTCATAAAGAGCATTTACATGATTTATTTGTGTCCTTTTAATGAATCTCTCCAAATTAACAGCATAGAAATCAATGCATTTTTCTGAAGTAAATCTATAAAACACTTCATAGTTATATTGAGATTTAGTGTTACTTTGAAAAAATGCATATTTTTAAATTATAAACATCTACATCATCTATCTGGCAACACATCACCCTCTGCAAATCAGATGATAAATTATTCTCACTGCTACAAGTCATTGCAACATATGTAAATGGAAAACCAGTGTCAGACAGGAGGGATCACACAGAAGAACCACATTTCAGATGCCAAACCTGAGTCTTCAAGTTCTGCAAGCAGGCACTGATCCCTCCCAGCCTGTGAGACTCTGATGATACCAGCAGGTCACTTATTCTACATCCGTCTTTCATTTATAAGTAACTAGTGCAACAACAAAAATAACATTCTCACTGAATTCTGATACTGGAAAAAATCATGAATATTTCTGTAAGAAACACGGGCATTTTTACTACATGATTTCTAGTGTGCACCCCCCTTTGCCACTACAAATGAAATACAGAATTCATACTGATCTAAGGAGTTTTATATATATCAACACCAAAAGTAGTTGTCTTCTCATAATTGTAATTTAAATAAACTTACTCTCAGGACTGTGACAATACTGATTCTGATTAGGAAGATGCATTCCGCTTGTTTGGAAAATATTTTTTCTTGACACTGTATAATCTTAGGTTTAGTTCATGTGCTCTTCTAGCCAATTCTGTTGAGAAAAACACTGTTTTGAAGATCTTTCCCCTACATATGCATCAATATATACTATTTGCTTTCAGGACTCAATTTTGCATAGCCCCATAAATCTTAATCTAACAGGCATTGAACAAGCATCTAATAAGTGGGGGGTTTTTTTCTCTATGTTCAGTATTTGTTATTCTTGATTGCACATGTGGATTAGGAACATCTGTACATCAAAATCCAAGAGTGCCTACAAAAACAGTCATGTTGGTTGGCATAATGATGACAAAGAGCCACTTCCTTTCAGTTTGCATGCATGTAATGAAAATTGCATTTAAACCCAAAAATTATTCACAAAGTGTGCTGAATCTGTATTTGTGCATTTCTACATCTGTGGATTAGATGACCGTAATTCTGATTTGATAACAGCATAGGAAGAACCATGAACATTATCTATATCCTTGCCCATGCAAATAAATTCACTAAGCAGGACCAATGTTAGGAGCAAAAGTCTCACAGCCTTGGGCTCACTCTCTTGACATTAGTTCTGGCCCTTAGTCTCTACCTTACCTACAACTTAGAAAATGGAGATCAGCTGTTCCAGAGATACTTATTCCAAAGGGTTGGCATTCCCTTTTGCCAAGGCAGTAAAAGGTTGGTCTCTCTCAAACCCCACTGGCACAGGCTCTCAAGATGTCTGAGGCAAAGCACGGACACTGCAGCTAAACAAGACTGGTAGGAGGGGTTGAACAACTGTGTACAGAAGAAGGAAATACAAAGTGGAAAGCCTGTTGCTGGTGTCTTTTCTGTTAATGCATTGCTTTGTGTCTGCTGTTTTCATTGTAGTGAAATCTCTCAGAGCGACTCCCTGGAAATAATAGAAGCAAGTGCATTTGACAGCCTTCCCACCTTGTCTGAAATGTAAGCATCCGTTAAAAAAAGACATCCATGTCATGATTTAGGGTCATCAAGGAGCAAACAGTCTGCAGAGAAGTATTCTAGGACCAAATCTGTCTCTCTTACTTTAGTTGGCTTTGGTTGAGATCTATGATGAGAAACATTTCTCTCCAAAATACCATATTAAATAGTGAGTACTCTGTAAGGTCTGGCCTTGGAAATCTAACTCATGCAAAGACATCCCTGCACACAAAGTCCCACTGCTTTCAGTGAGCTCAATAGCAGGAGTGGAGCTCTGTGTCTGCTTCTGCTGGCATTGTCAAGCTTTGTAAGCAGGGAAATAATTCGAGATGACAACAGACGAGAAAAATCTTTCTTTTTGAAGATGCAGTTTTCAAAGCCCTACAGTATTTAAATACAGCTGTTTAGTATGCATAGCTCTTCTTTTGAGCACTAAAATATTACTCAAACAGAACATGTACTGATTTTAAACTTGACCTGCATAGTACAGGCATCTGAGAGAGAGAGATAAAAGCAATGACTAGGAGAATGCTCTGAAATATTTAGTGAAATTGGAAACTATAAATCTGATTCAATATCTCATTACTGCCTTTTCCACACAGCATGACTAGTGAGTAGCTTAAAACTGTGCAACTGAGGACAAATCCATCTCTTTTTTTAACCTTATGTGTGAGCATTACTGAAGCCAGTTACTCACATAAGCAAGAGATACAGATTTGTCCATCTCTGATTGAGTCAAACTTCCAC
>NW_008676769.1:0-30181 GCF_000695815.1 Acanthisitta chloris | reverse complement strand
AAAGATTTTACTCAATGCATTCACCTACAGTTTGTGGCTAGCTTGTCATATGCCTGTCTTTCAAAACCAAAAAAAACCTAAGCAAGACCATTACAAAGCTACAGGAGGCTAGCAAGAAAACCTGTTTGAACCAGGAATTCTCTACAAGCCTCACCTTGCAAGGGCTTGATGTCTCAAGCTGCACTCAAGCCCACGTTCAATGGATGATCAGGGTACGTGAGTTCAATGGAATTACTCATTCCTGAATTTCAACTTTTCATGCAATTTCATACACTAAAACCTTTGAATTTTTAAAGTCATGCATAGGGATGGAGCTGGGCTACAGTTATTGGCCTTTAAGGCAAACATATAGGTTTACCAGATAGTATAGCTGCAGAAAGTGCTCCTTGATTAAGAGAACTGTCTGGGTTTTGAGTGACCGCTAGCAATCAGGATTTCTCACACACTTCTCTCCATCTCCCAGTTTCTGCAGATCCATGCAGGCACCTGCCACATGACAGCTCTAAGGAAGTCTGTGGTGCTATAAGAGATGAAACTTACTGAGGAACTCTTTCCTGGCTAGGAAGAGCATCACTAATGTAGTGGAAACAAGGGATTATGCAAAGGGATCTGATCATGAGGCAAGGACCAGGCACACACACACACACACACACACACACACACACGCACACGCATATATTTATATGTAAAGCTCAGGCTCTGGGCTCAGCCCCACCTCCAAGCCCACCTGTTGGAGGCACAGTCGTTGTGATGATAGCACACTGAAGCCTCTGAACTCCTGCAGTAAGGCAGACGTTCACTGCATTAGGCACACCACAAGTCCAGAACACATATCCCAAAGAAGCAGCAGAAGACAGCAAAATGCTAACTCCCACCAGTGACCAGGATATCCAAACCAGATCATCTCAGCCCAGTGAACCATGAGAATTCAGGCAGTGTTGTCTTTGTTGGCTGCCTAAGAATTGCAAGCTATTTTTATTACCTTCAAAATGCTTCAAAATGCACCCATAGCATATTTGCAGACGGTTTTCTAAGAAGGCGAATCGCAAGCAAAATTCTGGATTCTCCCAAATCTATAATGATTATAATACTGAAATACTTTTCCCTCGTTACAGATTAATCCTGAACACAAAAAATCTGTTGCACATTGAGGATGGAGCATTCAGAAACCTTCCAAGGCTAAAATACTTGTAAGAAAGAGTTCTAGTTCTTTTCTGCTTGCTTTAATTATTATTTTCACTAAAGGAGTAGACATATCATATAATGGAGCATAGGAAAAAAAGGTTTTTTCGTGTATTACAGTATACTTGAAGTATGTGCATCACTTACAATAGCTTTAATGTGTAGTTAACCAATAGTGAGGTCTTTCAGCAGACAAAATAAAGTAACACAGGACAGGGCAGTGATGGACAAAACAAAAGTCTGCAAAGTAGTCCTGGTAAGTGCTTACTTCTAGAATAAAGCTTTCAGACTGACAGGTACTATGCAAAAAAGGTTGCTAAAATCTCTTCCTCATGCTTAATGTAGAGAGAACATATGCTGCTTCTCCAGGACACTGCTTGAGAATTCTAGAAAATATATTTTTTAAGGCCTTACAAACACATTTGAAGCCTACTTAAAAATTTTGGTATCTGTCACTCACCTTTTAATGCACTGCTAAACTCAAACTTACCAAGTCAGCTTCTTGTTGCATCCACTCTGGTAATATTTTCTCCTATAAAGAGGAATTATGCTTTTCTCTAGGAGCATTTGTAACACTGGAATAAGACAATTTCCAGACCTGACACAGATCTCCTCGTTGGAAGCTCATTTCATTTTGTAAGTAGAGACCCAACCTAACCCAGCTGTGAATCTTTTCCGTCTTGTTCCTGGATCACTGACAAAAATACCTTTTTTTTCCTTCCAAAGGGAGCTCTGTGATAACTTGCGCATGACAATTATACCGCAAAATGCTTTCCAGGGGATGAACAATGAATCGCTGACACTGTGAGTAAAATAATCCCAGCTCCAGTTCCTGCTGCAAGGATAACACTTGAGGAAAGTGGGTTGACTTCACAAAAATCTGACATTAAGCCCCATGAAATATATATCTGTATTGTGAGTTAAATTTTAAATGCTTAAGAAATGTAGGGGTGTTCTTCAAGCTGAAGAACAGTTTTATCCAAAAGATAATTTTGCTTAGGAAAGAAAGTAGGATGACAGATTTAAATATTTATCTTCCATGCAATGTTGTTTTTAAAAATACCTTCAACAGGATACAAACTCCAAAAGCTGCACTGGAGGCCAAAGTCCCTCTTCTTCCCTCAGGGATGTGTTTTCTTGAAATACTGTATTCAGGGACCAAGCAGACTGATAGAGATGATCTGTTGCTGCTGAGCTGCACAGGGTGTCTCTGAAGAGGATAAAGGGAGAGAGAGAAGAAATTGGTACAAGGTACCGATGCTTCTTCCTACCCTGATTTCTCTTAACTTAGCTTACATTGGTTCCCATAAGTCTCCACACTCAAGGCTTTCCTGTGGATTCATTGCTTCAGCCACCTGTGAGATGAGTGGGTTTGATGCTGTGAGATGCCCCACCTGAGGAATGCAGAAAGCAGCAGAAAGCTAAGGTAAGATGTCCTTTGCCAGCGCAGCAAGAACCGTGTGTGGATTTCACAGCACCCTTGTCCTCACAAAAACTTCACAAAGTAGTGCTGAAATAGAAAAAGTGACGGACTGAACCTCTCTGCAGGATGTGGCTGAAATCTGGGTTTCATGAGGAAGGACCCACTGAGCAACAGAGGGCAGCAACAGGCCACCTGCTCTGTGCTGTAGCCACAAACACCAAGGTGGAGCCCTGTAGAACAGACCATTGTGGACCAGACTGCAGTACACATCCAGATTGGGAGCTCTGGCTTGACACAAGATCAAGCTCTGCACAAAACTCCACGAACATTTGCACTTGCGAATGAGCTGTGCACACAAGCAAGAATTGCAGCTGACTGGACTGGGCTCTTCATCAGACTGATGTGCTGGCATGACAGTAATTTCGACAGAGATTTTATGTATTGACCAATACCTTCTAAAAATTGTAAGAGAAACTGAGCATAAATGTGACTGAATGCTACCCTTACATGATGCTAAAGAGGAGCAATTGCTTAGATTAGTGCATCATTTCATCTTATGAGCCTCTTTCCTCTCAACAAGTTCTCAAAATAACTTCAGCAAAATTATGATTCTGCTAATGGTGCAAGAAAATGAACATAAAAGAGATGGAGAAAGGTGCTTAAAGTTTTTACTGTAACCCTGAAGTGTATTAAATGGAGGGAGTCTAAGTCAGGAAACAGCCAACAATTATTTTTCTCTCATCCTTTTGTGATAGGGAGCTCACCACAAGAAGAAAAGAATTATCAACAGCTTCCTAATTGTAGAGTTGCATGTTAACTCCACCCCATGCAGTTAGCTGTAATTAGCTGAAGTAATTTCTCTTGTTACAGCATGGTCTGGTGAAATACAAGTAGTCTATGAAGGTGTAAAGTCAGCCTGCAGTAATACTTTGCACTACAAATAGCTAGTTTAGCCTTTCCAACAGTTAATATTTCTTGTGGATGGGGAAATTGCTCCTCCATATCTTTGTGGTTTTTAAGGATATCATTAATTTCAGCATTGTGCTGAGATATATCCCTTTTATCAAATGGAGCCAGGTGCTCCCCACACTTCAGCAATTCTTGGGAGCAGGTTCCATAGGCCCAGTTTCTGCTCTCCCAAATGCAAGTGGAAAAGCAACAACAGAAATGTTGTTTAACTTATAAACTGTGCCAAGTTTTCTATTAGGCTTAATTTAAAGAAAAACTACTACAGACAAGCAACTATGTTGAATTTGTATTGGAAGCATGAACTTAATATCACAAATGGATATTAATAGACCTATAGGTTAGATGCCCTAATGAAGGAAAAGAGCTGGACTAAAGGGGCAGCAGAGCACAGCGTTTAGGTATCTGGCTCCAGGGTGGCATCAGGTGTCACCGTGCAGTGACAGCAAGGTTTCCACAGCACAAATCAAGCCTAGCAGCAGTGCTTTGGAGAAGCTGATAACTCATTGCCGGATGATGCACAGCTCACCACTGCCTCTCTGCAAAGCTGTCTCTTGGGACAATTTTCTCTGCTGGAAAATTTGTCTGTCCACAGAGGATCTGCAATCCAGCAACACCCTCCAGGCTTGAGAGTTGCTTTCCATCTGATGCTTCTCTACCCTTTGTAGTCTTCCATTTACACATGCTCACACCACAAAATCCAGGTCTTCTGCCTCCAGGTTGTTGTCTGAGTGTCAGGAGCTCACTTGCACTAATGTCTTATTTCTGGATCTCAGCCCCAGATGGGCACAGGTGAGCCCCTCAGAGGGGGAAGGATCTGTATGTAAGTAGAAGTTCTCTTCAGCAGCTAAGCAGGAAGGTGCATAGGGAATTTAAAGTACAACTTTCCCTTAATTTCAGAGTTAATGTAAGCCATGCAATAGTTATCTTCATTCTTTATAAGCAGACCCTCTAATCATTAAAATGAATGTAACATTAAGATTTGAAACATGTAGTACATAACATAATCTCACCTTTTCTGAATCTTTTTTCTTTATATTTTTTCAATCCCTAGAAAACTGTATAAAAATGGATTTGAAGATATCCACAGCCATGCCTTCAATGGGACAAAGCTGAATCAATTGTGAGTATATTTCCCCCCTCAGTAATTTAAACAGTAAATAATAATTGAAATACTGTCAAAGGCTCCTCTTTCAGCTTACCTGCATGTGTCCTGCATTTCCTGATACTCATGAGAAAACTGCATCTTTCAGTGTCATTGTGGCTCAGTTATTAAAGCTGCAGCTCTTACTGCTTTTCCTGAAACACTATCCCTTAGAATACTGCAGTTTTTATGAGAAAAGCTCATAATTTTAAATAAAAATTCATGAAGTCTGAAACTTAGCAGTAGTAGTGGACAGATTAAAACTGCAGTCCAAACTAAGGAACTTACAGGTTGTGTCTAGAAACATCAATAGTTTTTAAATCCTTCTCACATACTCCGGGACTAGCCTTTTGTTTTGGACAGAACTTTTGCTACATTTTTGTACACTGCTACTGCAATGAAAGAAGCAGACTGATCATTCCTAGTTTAAGTCAGAAAAAAATGGAATTTATCAGATTTCAGTATAGATGATAATGATCTGATTACATTGGCGGAGGGAAAGGTCACATGCGAAATACAAGCACTCCCAGGCCAGATATTGCAACAACCACTGCTCTGGTGGGAGAAAGGATTAAAATAGATGTGAAGAAGAAACCAAAAGAGTGATATTTTAACATACTGATGTAAAGAGAGCTAATGTTTGATTCCACAGAATCCTGAAGGACAATAAGAACCTCAGGCGGATACACAACGATGCCCTGAGAGGCGCCACAGGGCCAGATGTTCTGTAAGTATCCACCATTCCATTACCTGAGCATCCCACAGGAACTGCACTGTGCCACGAGGGCTGTGTCATCACAGCAAACACAGCCTTTGAGTCTGGAAGGAGACTTGATCTCTTACCTTCTTTTTATAAAGTAGAAACTTGTCAATGAGATGTCACAAAATTACAGGGTGAAAGGCTCAGTTTGCACCATGACAAACATATCAGCCAGTTCTAGTGTTGGCACTGACCTTTGGCCTTGGCTTTATTTGTGTCAGATCCTCCTGATCCTGTGTCTTATATTCTGACACTGCAAACTAACTTGTCCTTTTGTAGGATAGGTATGTTTTTACAATATATTATTTTAGAATTTGGTTATAAAAGTGAACTAGCTGATTGCATGCTATAAGCCTGTGCTGGATAAAACACATTATCACCCTCATGATTTACTAATCAAGCACTTACTGGAGGGCTACACTGGCTGTAACTCCATGCAATAAAACACAGTGTGTGGTTCTGTAAATAGCACTCTGTGCTGCATGTGCTTTTTTTGGTTCTTTTATTGGTGTTTTACAGTACATGACATTACTAATATCGCTTTCACAATTATAGCCTTTTTTCCCATTTAATGGCCTGACTCTGAAAATCCTTAGTCATGTTGATGGCCTTTCCTCACACAAGCAGCCCCCTCTGAAGTTACTCTAAGCTAAACTGCTGAAGCTTGTCTTGACAAGAATGATGGCTATTTTATGGGCTTTAATTAATAGCCACTTCATTAAAAACCTAGAACAGCCCTTCAGAGCCAAGCAGAGAGACAGGAGAGCTGGCTGGAGAGTCACTTTTACCCACTTTCTCTCCCTGTCTCTGTCCTAATGAGCCGTTCCTCACTCCATGCATGGTGGGTTTCAAACAGAGAGGTCAGGACATAGTGTCTGGAGTGGTGTGTTTTGGTTTCCCCAAGACAAAGTTAGCTCCTTGCCTTGCTGGGGCTCCTGAGCCACAGGGATGCTCTTACCTTGCTGCTCTGCAGTTTCACAGACCGTGTTTCTGAGCTAGGTATCAGGTGCTGAAGCGGCTTTGTAGATTTAGAGCTTTGTGACAAACCAAGTCATTGTTACCTATCATCATCCTTTGGTGGTATTTTTATAAGCATGAAAAGAGAAGAGAATGCTCTCTTTGTTTCATAGGGATATTTCTTCAACGGCGTTGGAGTCCCTGCCGAGTTATGGGCTTGAGGCCATTCAAGTCTTAAATGCAACGTCATCTTACTCATTAAAGAGACTGCCATCACTGGATAAATTCAGCAGTCTTCTGGAAGCTGTTCTAACGTATCCCAGCCACTGCTGTGCTTTTCGAAATCTAAAGACAACAAAGTAAGTCCAAATAGCACATTATTGTACTGTGGTGCTTCAGAAGCTCCAAAATGGCAATTCTGCTTTATTCAGCTCACAAGGTTTGATTATCCTTATTCCAGTTACAGGGAAGCCATGGTATGTAGCAAGGCCTTGCATGAAACAACAGATCTCTGCTAAAGCCAGAAAAATTATGTCCATTTATTTTAGAGCAGAAATGGATCCCATCCTATGCCCTGAATCTGCCAGTGGGAACATTATTCTAAGTATGCTTAAAGCTTATATTTTGTTTGGTATCTCAAATAGAAGGCCTACTGGCACACAGAAGATAGATCTTCATCAAAAGCGTGTTGCTATGAAAAAAAATAACCCCTGTAGCCTTTCATTATGTAGCTAAAATAATACAGGTTACATGATGACCTAGTAGAAAAGACAGGCTCTCAATTACCCACCAATAGAAGGACCTGACACAAGCCTACATAGGTTACTCAGTTCAGTCATTTCAGATAATAACAGTATTGTTCTCCTTACAATTGGAAACCATGACACAGAGAGAGCTTTGCATCTGCTAATTTGGGGCAGTCAATCCAAGACAAGTGGAGCTAATTTTTCAGCATTTATATCTCAAAGAAACCAACCTTTGGTTGACTTTAGGCAGCCAAAGCAACCCCAAATGAGTTCAGTTGAAGCTGTGAGGATGCCTTGGTTCTTGTTTGTCTCAAATGAAGATTACAGAAAACACATACTGAAATTGTGAATTGTGAAAAGGTTGATTCGTGTCACTTGCATACCTTCACTCAAGGACTGTGAAGGCAAAGTGCAGGAATAGAATCTGATTCTATAGGGTAAAATTAGGGTGATACTATGCTTTCTCTGCCCACCTCATTTTACTGAGGAGTTTTTGCTTCTGCAAGAATAGAGCAAAGATTCTACCATCAAGGGTTTCCATTGCTACTAAACTCTGATTCAGTCCCAGATCAAGTCTTGGAGTGTATGAAGTGCAGAAGCAACTCTGGGACTGGAAAAAAAAGTCTTCGTTCTGATAAAGATAACTACATTTCTGTTATATTAATTTTCAGGTGCTGCCATTCATACTGGTGGAGAATCTGGTCTACTTCAATACAATGTTTCAAAACATACCTTTAAATTCCAGTTGAAGTTATTGATATATAAAAAATTCATCATAAACAATAACAGAACCGAAAGACCATCCTTACAGCTCCCATGAGGTTCTGCCTATTCTTGCAGTCTCTGAAGCCTTCTCCTTCCCTCTTCCAGATATCTGCATGAATATTTGAACTGTCATGAGGCCAATTCTAGCTTATATTACATGTCTGTGAAGAGCACTTGGCAGAGATGAGAATGTGGCCAAAATCCATCCTGAAACTTAACGTTCTTTTTGTCTTTCTTGCAGACAAAATTCCTTGCTTTCCATTTTTGACAACTTCTCCAAAGAGTGTGAAAGCACCATGAGGAAACTCACTAATAAAATATTGTAAGTACCTTTCTGCATATAGATGCTGGAAGTAGCAAGTACAGACCTCCCTCTCCTGCTGTTTGTGTGGTTTTTTCTCAAACAGCATGTCTTTGGTTGCCAGTTCAGTCACCCTTATAAGTTGAACAGTGTTAAGTTTGCTATCATTAAACTCCGATTTATGCTTTTGATGTTCATAAGGAAAGCAAAAAAACCCCCATAATTTCTCAAGCTTTACTCTCTCCAGCTTCTCTTCTGAATTCTTTAAAGGCTTGCAAAACAGTCATTAAATATTTACAAAAGTTAATGGCCTACATGGAGACTTTCCATATTCTGAGATAATTGCAGTTGTTTGTGTGATTCAAAGAAGAGCTGCTACTGCTAATAATTTTTTTTTTGCCTATAGAGAGGATAATTAGAATTCTGTCTGTCAGTAGGTTTCCATGGTAGAAAGAGTCCCTGAGTTACAAGTGCGATGACCCCATGCCAGTGATTTACTCCTTAGAAATGTATTTTTTCATGTCATCGGTTTTGTTTGACAGTGGCCAGTTTGACAATGAGAAAGGCTAACATTAAAACTGGTGTCTTGGCCATGCTGGATGACACAGGCTCTAAACCAATATTTAATGGAGAAGTTTAAGTATTTGCTACTATTCATCCCTCTACAGTGAAATGACAGACCTTGGGACTTTTCAGCATCCCTAATGTGGCGTCAGAGCATCGTAAAGTCTAGAAAAACTAAGGTTATGGTCACAAAATTCCAACAGCTAAGTACAGCTGAAATGTGATTGATTCACTGGGATAATGACTTCCTTGAACATTATCTTGTTTGCTGGTTGATGAGGCCTCCTACACCTGCCATTTGGTTTTATTTGGCTGTTTGCTTTGGATTAGCATCTGTTGCACTCCCGCTGTGCATTAAATAAGCTTTCCCAGCCTATTGACTCCTGAAGCTTTTTGTTTTGGTAAATCCCAATCCCATCAATTCTCTGAGCAGACATTACATTATGCAAATGGAAGGTCATGGTTCATGGGCTGAATGGCTGCAAGTTGCAAAGTTTGGGAACCACAGCAGAAATCATCTGGAAGCCCTGAGTTCTTATTAGTTAAAAAAATAAAACAAACCCAAACTGGCTTGCACATGGCAGCATGTTTACATGGCCTCTCAGAAAATCACAATCATTTTTTATTAATAAATATAGTCAAACATATTCACTGCTCTTTGAGTTTAAGCCAGGCAGGTAAAAGCAAGACATTGGGCAGTTTCCTCATGTAAGGAGAGAAGAGTTAGGATAACAAGATTAGGAAGTTATTTGTCCAGCAAGAATAGATGAAAAGCAGCTCAGCTTCATTTGCCTGGTAAGACCTTACTCCAGAAATATAATTTAATGTACATGCTTCAGTAGTTGTAGATGTTTAAGTGTGTATTTAAGTTATTAAAAAACTACCGTTTTCTGAAGAGCTGTCCTCAAAAAGAGATGCTTTTTAGATCTCACAATGTAAACTGAGTGTTTACACTCATGGTCAGGATGATTGGGAAGTTGCAAAACAGGCACCTGTTATAGCAGAGATGTGCCAGAAGAGACAGTGTTTACTTTTAAAATGTTTCTTCTTTGGCAGGCTTATCCCCACACTCTTGATGACCTAGAGATTAGACAGGTCTACTTTAAGCACCTAAAGCATTTATAATTAGGCATTGGGTTCAGTCTATATTTAATAAATTCCCAGCCATCAACATTATTTAGTTAGCCATGCACTTCTACTCCTTGCTTTATAATACTGCGAACATCAAATTCCTCAGCACTTCTCAAGTCATATATAGGCTCAGGAATTTGCTTGCTAAGTGCCTTCCCTAAGGGAGGAAGGGTGCACGCTTAAAATCTGTAGGTTATTTTAGTATGGCTTCTATAGCTGTCTGATAAACCTATACACATTAAACCTGTAATGCATCAATTCAAGTGTTACTGTAGTTTGGACTACAGTCTACTGGCAGCATGAGAACAATGTCTTGCTTACAAAGCAATCAAGATAAAGTACTTGCAAGTAAGTAAGGTTGTACAAGAGAGCACTCCTGTGGATGTGACTTTGACCTCTGCTGCTCTCCAAGGCTGCTACCCAAACACAAAGCATCCTTGCAAGACTTCATTATATGTACTCACCCTGTTGAAACACACAGAGGAAGTCACTGTTTTAAAAGAGTTACCTGTTGTATTTTACAACAGAATGCAAGCAGCATGTAACAATTAATTCTCCTTTTTTTTTTTGGGGGGGGGGGGATATTGTTTTTTTTCATGGTTACAGAGAAGACTCTAACAACACATTGCTCTGGTCAGCGGAAAAGAACACATACTTCTTTGCAACAGATGAACAAAGCTCTCCTTACAGCTACTCAGACATTTTTGATGACAGTGAAATGACCGGCTTTGACTTCGTGTATGACTTTTGTCAGCCTAAAGTACTCACATGCACTCCAGAACCAGATGCATTTAATCCCTGCGAAGACATCATGGGATACAGCTTTCTCAGAATCCTGATCTGGTTTATAAATATCCTTGCCATTGCTGGTAATTTCACTGTACTCCTCGTTCTCATAACTAGCCGTTACAAGCTCACCGTTCCTCGCTTCCTCATGTGTAACCTCTCCTTTGCTGATTTTTGCATGGGACTTTACTTGCTGCTCATCGCTTCTGTTGATGCCCAGACGAGTGGTCAGTACTACAACCATGCCATAGACTGGCAGACAGGCAGTGGCTGCAGTACTGCTGGCTTTTTCACTGTCTTTGCAAGTGAGCTCTCAGTGTACACACTCACAGTGATCACTATCGAGAGATGGCACACAATCACCTATGCCATGCAGCTGGATCGGAAGCTACGGCTGAGGCACGCTGTGCCCATCATGCTCGGGGGCTGGATATTCTCCATATTAATAGCAGTGCTGCCTCTCTTAGGGGTCAGCAGTTACATGAAGGTCAGCATTTGTTTACCCATGGATATTGAAACGGGTCTTTCCCAAGCCTACATACTGCTGATCTTGGTGCTGAATGTTGTCGCCTTCATTGTCATTTGTGCTTGCTACATTAAGATTTATGTAGCTGTTCAGAATCCAGAGATGGTAGCTGCCAATAAAGACACCAAGGTCGCCAAGAGAATGGCAATACTGATCTTCACGGATTTCACCTGCATGGCCCCTATCTCCTTTTTTGCCATATCTGCTGCCTTTAAAGTTCCTCTCATCACGGTGACCAACTCCAAGATTCTGCTGGTTTTATTTTACCCAGTCAACTCCTGTGCAAACCCATTTCTCTACGCAATTTTTACCAAAGCATTTCGAAGGGATTTCTTTCTGCTGATGAGCAAGTTTGGTTGCTGCAAGAGTCGAGCAGAGCTTTACAGGATGAACTATTTCTCTGCTTATACTTCCAACTGCAAGAACGGCAGCTCAGCCACAGCCCCCAGCAAAGCCTCCCAAGCACTGCTGCTCTTGTCGGTGTTAGAAAAGCCTTATCGTGCAGTACGAGACAAGACATCTCTCAAGGAAAATTAAACCTGGGTGCCAATAGATGCAGCACTTTGCAAAGCCAGTTGTAATTATTCTAGCGACTAGGGCTTATTTTATAATATCTTGAACATTGCACAATAAACAAAAACACCAGTCAATAATTCTTATGCAAAACTGTTCTGATGTTCAAAGTGCTATTTTCCATTTTCTTCTTTTGACAGGTATGGAAGGTGACTATTAGGTTAAACTTATTTGGAGGGAACCAGAGGAGTCCAGGAGTAGCCAAGCTGCTCTTGAAGTTAACAGCTACTGCACTGTCTGCAGTTTGGCTCCTTTTTCTCTAGATCTGCTTCCCTGGAGGATTTAAAGTCGGTCTGCTACCTTTCATGCCTTCTTTTTCCATTCCTATCAGCTGTGCTGGCATTGTTGGGTTAAAGAAGGGGGCACTGAAGTAGATGTCTCTGCTGTTCGTTTCATCAGCAGAAGCTTCCAATTACCCCATGCCTTTTGACCTCTGCCCCATGATGTCTGACCTTTTATCCTAACCTCAATACAACTAACCTCTGGCCCCTGCCCCATGATGTCTGACCTTTTATCCCAACCTCAATACAACTATGTATTGACATGACAATTGCCCCATAGAATTCTTTACTCTGCCCTCAGTGACCCTTGACCTCTGCCCTATTTTTGACTCTTGATCCCATGACCTTTCCCACCTGACATGTTACTTTTTTCTCTGCCCTGTAGCCTTTGCCCTCTGACCCTGTTAGCATTGCCCTGACTCCAGTGTCTGTTGACCCCTGCCCCATAGTCTTTGACCCCTGAACCCATGACCCCTCTGACCCCATTAGCTTTGACCTCTGTCCTGTGGCCTTTGCCCTAACCCTGTGACCTTTGTCCCTGATCCATGACATTTGCCCTGTGCACTTTGCCCTCTGAGCAGTGATCTTTCACCTATGCCCACAGTGACCTTTGACAGGTCAGGGTTAGCCCACACCCAAAACATGGACAGAACCTTCAATATTTATGAAGGCCAAGGATTGTTCCTACAACAGAAGTGCCAGAACAAAGTTCTTCCTGCCTTACCCTGCCCTGGGCAGCCTGTCATCTGCACCTGAAACACTGGGGCTACCTGCTTTCCATCTAAACTGGAACCCTATTTCAAACACGTTCAGGAACCACTGCAGAAATTCTGGTACCACCTCCAAAACTGAATACGTTTGAGGTTTGCTTCCATACCCAGAGATGGGACTAAAAGTTCTTCCTGCCCTTATCCTCCCCTGGGGATCAGCACCCAAAACACTGGGGCTATGTGTTTTCCTTCCAATTACACAGCCACCGACACCCTGTTAAAGAAGGGTGTTCAAGCAGTAGGTTGTAGAGAGGCCACCAAGGAGAAAAGTTGATCTATTAAACCTTAGTTACTAGCAATTTCACAGGTTACATTACATCTCAGTCTGAGCTGGTACTTAAAATAATAACCCATACCCAGCCATCTAGGATCTGGAAATCATAAGAGATGCAAAAGCTGTAAAACCCCACATGCTGCACACAGGACTCTATTTTGTGCACACACCCAAATCAGGCAAGCTGTAAAGGCTCCCTGCTCAGCAGCACGATAACTGCTTCCTGCACACACAAGCACTCCCTTGTTTTCTCTCCAGGGACAGCATCATGAATTATTTTTGTGTGCCTCCTCTCTGGCATCACCAGTACCCGTGGCATTCAGGAATTCACTGGGGACTCTTCAGCACTCACATTCCAACTCCATTCCCAGAAAATGAAACAGAGTAGTTACTTTTTAGTGACTGTGTTTTCCTATTAAAATCTCTCTTTTCTTTCACCATGCATTGCCTGATGTTACACAATCATGCTAAATGCCTGATCCTGATTTGTGGCTACATTTCTAATTTAGGTAAGAACTGAGCATTCCTTTGTTATTGCAGCATTTCTACTCTATCCTCAGCAAATAAACTGTTCACTTGCCATGGGCCAACACCACGCTGTGTTGAAGTTGGAGATGTGCAAAATCTTATTTGCATCACATGGACCAAACAACCTGTACTGGGCAACAAGCTGCAGATGGCATTGAATGCCAGGCAGGATCCCTAGGGGTGTCTGTCCCAGGCACATCCTAAGGAGGCTGTGTTCTGCACTGCCTAGTCTCATGAAAATGAGGTGCTTAGTTACTGGAAAGTTCACTGTGCCCTGTAGCAAAAACATGCAAAAGCTGCAAATAGCAGATCAAGCCTCTTAGGTTGCTTATTCTTGACAAGTTGGTTGTATTGCCTCTGATGGTAGGAACACACCAGCGCTTACATTTCATCACACAACATGGTAGCAGGAGACCTATAGAGTCTCATGTTTAGAGAACTCTGTGAACCATAAACAGGCAAGTTTATGGCTCACAGAAGGTAAAGCAAATGCATTTTATTTGGGCTTGTAGTCAAAGTTTCAACATCACAGATCACATTCTGTAAATGATACTCAGGATATCTGAAGACAGATCATCAGCTGGTATAATACTTGCCCACCCCGCACTGAGCAGAGCAGTGCAACTGTCTAAGATCTGTGCTGGCTCCAGAACAGATACAGCCTCACAGTTCTTGATGGCCACTAAAAGTGCAAACTCTGATACATAAGAAAAATGTACTATTGCAGTCATTTTAAACCTTTTACATTCTCCTTATCAACGGAGTCCTTTGCTTTCAAGTCTGTGACAGCAAGAGAGCTCCAATGCACACCTCTTGTTGCTAAAACACTGCACTGCAAGCTAAATTTGCTTCACATTAAGGGAAGTGATTCTTTGTATTAGTGACTGGTCTATCATTAGCTTATAATTGTCATCATTAGAAATAACATTTTTGACTCTCCCTTACTTCAGCTTAATGCCGTGATTTCAATCAGTACAAAAGCTCTGGATGTAAGCACAGCTGTACTCACCAAGCAGTTCGCACAGGTGGGGAAAGAATCAGGATCAGAACAGAAGAGACTGTTTAAACTGTGGTTTGCTGATCAGTAAAAGTTCTGTATGATGCACCTCTTGATACACACCAGCTCCTGAGCAAATAGGACTATGATAGGTGACAGAGAAGCTTTAGGCCGGGTAGCTTGCTTTTTTTTTCCACCAGTGTCTTTAGTTTGCATTACAGTTAAATATCCTATCTCAAAACTGATCTTTGAGACTCTTTTCTTCTGACACCACATGGAAGAGTCCTGCACACCATTTAGGACGTGGCAAATCAATATCTTGTGTGAGCAATAACTGATTTGCTTACATTATGTTTCCACAGGACAAGAGCTTGCAAGCACACCCTTTCTGTCCACCTAACAAGTAATATGTTCAGGAAGCCACATGCAAGAGAAGTGAGTTAGAAACAGAAACAGCTGATAGTACCTGCCCTACAATGCTGCATAGGTAACAGCAAAGAAGTAAGAGAGTTATGGCCATTTTTCTTCTTGTACCTGTTGTAAGTTGAGTTAAATCCAATATGAGAAAAATGATGACCTAAGGGACAGGGGGCAGGAATACATTAAAACAATAAGTAATTTATCTTCTTTTTTTTCTATATACAAAAGTAAGCAAAAAATTAAAAGCAACCCTTTCATAAAAGATTCATGCTAAAGCTTCTCATACAAGTTACACCTGTCATTCTCTCTCACTTTTTGGTTAACTTACCTTCTTTTAAACAGCCAGTTACTGAAGTATCTCTGATGGCCACAACTGGTATTGCACACCTCTTGCCATCATATCTGCAGCAATATGTTTGCTACACTAAGTAGCAGCAATCAAAAGCATTAATTCTTAAACTATTCAGACCAAAAGCACTGACTACTGCTCAAGTCACAGGCTACAGTAAATAGCTCACTGAGCTTACATTTTAATAAGAAACAGTCTTTTCCAGTATAAAAATTACTGACTTCAGGTATATTAAGGTTCCTACACATTTGAGAAGGTGCAGGGTTAGAAAATACAACTAAATAAAACCTCAGGAGAGGCTTGATGGTGTAACCTAAGCCATTTTCAGTATCCCTTTTGACACAGGGCAGCACAGGAGAAACAGCCAGCTATGCAAACTGCCAGCAAAGCTTCAGGAGAGGAAAGATGGCAAACAGTCCTTTGAGGTTTTAATTGCTGATAGTACACATGATTTGTGAAAAAGCAAAAGAAGATGAAAAATATCAACAGTGCCCAACCCATAACATTTATAAGCTGTTTGGAAAGTACGAAACCAGTGTTTAGAAAACACTTCCAATCCCCAATGTGCAGCCAATAGAAACAATGTGATACATGGACTGCACAGAGGTTGCAGCAAGCTATCATAAAAACTAACTTGCAAAACTTCAACGTATAAAAAGTGTTTCAAGAATGGAATTTAAAAAAGCAGATGAAGCTAAATGGGTAGAAGGTATGGAACAACTATGAAGTGGTAAAGATTAGAAGAGATGGGGTGAGAATTCCTACTCTAATACCTTTATCCCACACATCTCAGCACCCACCCACAGAGGAACAAGTCCTGAGAAAGGACAGGGATAGGCAGTTATAAAGAAGCTTAGAGCTTTGACTTCTCACCTTCATGTAGAGACAGATTTTAACACCACAAGCAGACAGCTACAGCAATGAAAAAAGCTGCTCATCTTTAGCTAAAAATTAAGTACTCTTTAGCCACTTTATTTTATAGTGGCTAACAAAACCGGGTCAAATTCAAAAGCAACATTCATAGACTGTGTGATACTTAGTGAATGGTGCATATCCATTCCTGTGCCTCAGTACCTTAGCTTCCAGTCTTTTCTAAAGTTGAAATAGGTCCCACAGTTCATAATGCACACATTTATAGAGCATGAACACTTCAGAGCCTGTGAGAGAGTGCTGAAATCTGAAAGCATTTATCATGTGGTAAGAGCTGCATTTCCTCTGCATTTATGGGGCTGAATCATAGCACCAGTGCAGCTACAAGTCATCTGAATGGGGAAAAAGAAATCATACATTGTCATATTTTAACTGTCTCTGAATACACAATTCTTTACCTCCCAGCAGTGGTATCTATAAAAGACAAAAGAAATGCTACACTCAGATCAGGTGCTTTAGTTCAGCGTTCTGTCTTTGATACTGGAGAGCAGCAGATGTCAAAAAAAGCATGCAATAAACTAAACATTTGATAAAAATCTACCTCCTGAGGGAAGCATCTCTGCTCTCTCTACTCTTTACACCATCAGCACAAGGGTTTGCACCATTATGAACAAGGGCTGAGGGGTTTTGCCCCCCTCATTTTCTTATATATTCCTTCTCTTCAGCTCTTCCTTTTCTTTTCCTTCTCTTCTCAATGCCTCTGCATCCTCCCAGGAAGTAAACAAAATATGCTCTTTCAGCAGACATCGGAGCAGCAGTCAGGAGGGAGGAAGGGGTGCCATATGCTTGCATGTAGCATTGCCCTTCTAGCAGGACTCTCCTGTTCTGAGTCAGCCTGGCTGAAGCTTTACCATTTAGTTTCCAATGTTGCCCTACAAGGAACAGGAACTAGCCAGGAGACAGCTGCAGCTCTGAAGGGCTGGGGCCCAGAACTTCTTTTTGACCTCTATTTCTAGCAGAACTAACAAAAAGCTAATGCTGTGGACTGGTGAGAATGTAGTTCTCAAGGCAGAGTGAGGTACTGCCACACGAATACCTTGTACACATTTCTCTAAGCAAAGTTTATATTTAAGGAACACAAAAACAACTCACTGCTAGAAATGCATGAGATGGAGTTTCATTATTAGACACAACTTGTAACATTCACAGCTTACTGGTCTGTAGTCCTAGAATGAAGTGGATATGTACAGCGGCAAACTTAAATGACTTTGCATTGACAGTGAAAATAAATCACATTTTAATGTTATATCACACTATTCATTGCATCTCAGTAGACATAGATGGTATAGAACAATAATAATTCTAACACATTGAGAGCTCTAGGATCTTCCACTGACATTTACCTTACTTGCATCTAGAGTGCCTGACTTTAAACTGAAGTCAAAAACCAGAAAACAGAAAAAAAAAAAGGCAAGAGAGGAAGGAAAGACAAGAAAGAAGCACACAGCTGAAACAGCCACAGGTTTCAGACTTGCACAGGTGTTACTCTTTCCTTTTTTTCTTTTTCAAAACTTCAGCAGCCTTTGAAGAGAAATATGTAATAGCAACAACTGTGTAGTTTTATATTTCAAGTCATACTTTAGCTTTTAAGAAATGGAAAGAAAACCAACAGAACTGAAACTTACTGAAATATAATCACTTAATATTCCTTTGCTTTCTTGAATTACAAACAGATACAACATTTCAAACTTTAAAGCTATTCATTCCAATGATGTTTCTCGGCTGGAAAAGTAATGAAATAATCAGAAGAGAACAGCAAAGACAGCTGAGTAGTCAACAATACTATGTTTTCATGTGCATGTATTAATGACATGGATTTTGCATATTTTTATCATGTTGTTTGTTGGGGGTTTTTTTTAAAATGACAAAACAATAGAAAGTTCAATTGTTTCACAGAAGGCTCATAAGGAAATAATACCACAGTCTTAAAGTGCATACTTCAGTGAGGTTTCACCACTCTGCATCTCCAATGGCTTTTGCAAAAAGATAGCCTTTACCCTCAAAGGTCATCACTCCACATTTTAAGTAGAGGTTCCATTTGTTCTTATTTTGACATATCTGAAAAAAAATAAAAATCAGTGCCCCCCAAATATATATATTAGACCAT
This sequence comes from Acanthisitta chloris, assembly GCF_000695815.1. NCBI lineage: Eukaryota > Metazoa > Chordata > Aves > Passeriformes > Acanthisittidae > Acanthisitta > Acanthisitta chloris. The sequence continues at coordinate 11,701 of NW_008676769.1, read as the reverse complement.
CCAATAAACAAACAAAAAAAAAAAAAAAAAAAAGATTTAAGCACAACTTGGTAAAAAAAAAAAAAAAAAAAAAGGATTTAAGCACAACTTGGTTTACACACCTTTTTAATTCAAAATCCTGACAGTTCAAACCATGTGAACACTGCCACTGAACACACCACAAATGCTCCATAGAGACAGTAGATTTCAGTTGGTTATAATGAACTCCCTGCCCTCTCAAGGGAACAGCCTCCTCAATCTTAGCACACCCTCTCCCCCACCAGTTAGCTAGGTGACAGCTGAACACCTGCAGGACAAGACAACAGTAATGGAGCAATTTCGTGAATAGATGAGTCCCAAAATACACCTCACCTTGCAAACAAGCACAGCTTGACTGAAATGCAGTGGTTTCCTTCTCCCACACACACTGCAAAGCAAATGTTGTGTTAGGATAAGGCTAAAAGCAAGAAAACTTTGCTTAAAAGTAAATGCTGCTATACAAAACAGTAAGAAAGAATTTGCACATTCTATTTCTTTTTAAAGGCCTGCAAAATGATCCATACTGCAGGAGAGTTTTAATACTAGAAGAAGATATTTTAAACATCTCAAAAAAATTCCTTGGATTTTCAGCATCACTCTATTTTCAACTCCAGAAACAGAGAAACAAGACATCAATTTTACCAATGGCATTCTTTTATACTTAACAAGGTTTTTATCTACGTTTGACTAGGTCTACATGTTTTATTAAATCTGTATGGGAAAGGTGAAAGTTACCAACATCTTCCCTTAACTTCTGCAACTGTTAATTTCTAATAAGATCTGATATTAAATTTCCTAGAAGACATGTCCAGTGTTGAACTTCCTACGGTTTTTTAGATTTTCAAGCAATTTTTCTGCTTATTGCAGACAAACCTTGCTATAGATAACAGTATGCACTACCTATGGCACCTGGAACATTAAACTGAGATACAAAGCTCAAAACTTTGTGTCCCTTTTCAGTAGAATGCAAACACCAATGGCTTAATTTCAGATGCATTTTCTACACACATCCCTATCCCTACACTTTCCAAACTAATTAGTTTGAGAAACACTCAATCTGTGGCAGCTTTGTAAAAACAATTTTCTTAGCACCTCACTGTTTCCTAAACCACAGACAACAATTAATGCAGGCCTAGGTGGACAAAAAATTCCCACTAGTCACTTTTGAACAATTAATGCAGGCCTAGGTGGACAAAAAATTCAAAGCACACTCTTAAGCAAACCACAGCCATATTTTTCCATATTTGCTTCAAAAAGAAAATATGTACTTTGTTTTGTTATCTTTTAAATTACTGACATATAAGCATCCAAAACCATACCATAACTGAAAGTACTTAATTTGATCTTCAGGAGTTCAAAAAAAGGTTGAATTCTAAACATTAAAATGAAGGAGGACAAAATGGCCCTTCACAAATGCTTTGTTTTTCAGACACAACAGAATTCTGGTAGAAAAATCTCTCAGTAGGTACTTCAAAAGACAAGAAACATAAAAGAAAGTACACACTCTTCTCTTTCTATTACCTATTTCAAAAGTCTTGATTCATGGCTGAATATGCCTACATACATCCATGGAGATGTGGATATTACTTAAAAGCTAAGGAAATCCATAAGTTTTTGCACCTTTACAAGTTGTGCAACACTTGTTCCCTTTTCCTTTAATAGGCTATTATGATTACTCTTATTTCAGAAAACAGCAGGAAAGTCTTCAGACTATTGTCAGCTAAACACAATTTAAACAATTATTACAGCATTAGATTTTCTTTAAAAGGCACTGACAGTAGACCAGACATGGATGTGTAAAAGATATTATTTAGAATGACTAAGAAACAAAGATAAAAGTATATACTGTACCTTTTCATATTGACAAATGATCACATTGGCAGGTTCAAACAAGTCTGGAATGTCCTGTTCTCTGACATCATCAGAATTTAAGAGTTCCTTATTACAGCATTAGATTTTCTTTAAAAGGCACTGACAGTAGACCAGACATGGATGTGTAAAAGATATTATTTAGAATGACTAAGAAACAAAGATAAAAGTATATACTGTACCTTTTCATATTGACAAATGATCACATTGGCAGGTTCAAACAAGTCTGGAATGTCCTGTTCTCTGACATCATCAGAATTTAAGAGTTCCTAGAGATTAAAATTTTAAACATCTTTCAGAAAAGCATTGAATATACTTGTCATTAAAGATGCTAGAACAATAAAAGTTACCATTGCAAAAATCAGGACCCATTGGCTGTAAAGACCATGTTGCACAAGCCTTTACATGCTTGCACTCTCAAACCCAAAAATACCCTGAAAAACACAGGTCAAAAGCAAGACTGCTCACAGACAAAGCTGATCCCAGTAACTGGACGACTAATCAACATGTATTTATTTGTAAGTCCAGAAGCTACAAGAAGATTCTCTTGTGAACAGCTCTCAAAGATGTGTGATTTTGTATCCTAAAGAAAAGCCTTTTCCTAGGAAACATATGTCCTTGCATCACATTGTTCTCTTCTCTGTCTAATACCCTATGGTCCTTCAGAAGAGAAGGAAAGATAGATTTGCATCCTGATCTTATTTAAATAGGTCTTATTTAAGTCTAAATCTAAATCATCAAATAATATCTTAGTTCAATAAAAAGCAGAACTCCATTCCACTGAGGCCAGGGTTTCACCAGAGAACTTTGATTCTAATAATTAAGTATTTTATTTCCTCCAATAAACAAATGACTTTTCAACATCTCTTTCCTTTGTCTACATCCTTCATAATGAGCTCTCAAGTAATTTCTCAGCAGTACCTCCTGCCTCCAGAGGTATCTAACTTTGCTATTCATCTTCTGCATTAAACTTACTAGGAATTGTTCCAGGTCAAACAATTCAAGATCAGTAGATCAAGACAGATCTACTATTGTCATGTGCTTCACAAAGCTTAAAAGCAAATTACCTCCTCCACTGTATCTACTTGGAGCTCTTCATTATCACCACCACTTCTGTTAGAATCTGTGTCTGAAGTATTGTCACATTCTTCACCATCATCTTTCTCATCATCCAGAACTTTTAGATCCTCTGATTCAATAAGGCAAATTAGTTCATTCTCTTCCTGATCTTTTGTATGTGGTATTTCTTCCTTGGGAGAATCAGGACCAGTACCACCCAGCTGAATCATGCCTTCAATGTCACTGCAGATATTCTTCTCTGATTGTAAATTAGATTCTGTCTGCTCAGTAGGCTGCATATGACAGGAATAAAACAGACCAGAGAGAACTTGTGGATTAACACCACATAGCCTTCATTGTTCAGTTCAAAGCCTGAGACTTTTAATAAAGAACAAGTTTGGGGCACTATAATGAGAGTAAACCCTAAGTACATTTGCAAACTTTGTTCTTATATCTAACCTTAAATGGAACCCATGTCAAATATACCTCAGTGATATAGGAAAAAGTTTTCATTAGACTTTTCTTTAAGCACTGTTGTACTCAAACAACTCTAAGAAAAAGACAATCAAGTAGGCCTCTAGAACTTGTTGCAAAAAAAACCCTCCAAACATAAAAAAAATAAAGAAACAAGCTGCTCCTCTGCCCCCCAAAATTGCATTTTTCATTTTTTAAATAAAAGACAAGATGAACTGATCCCTTTTCTTCAACTCAATCAAAATGCTTTGTTTAAATAAGATATAAAAAGCTGAGAGAAACAGTAAATATTTCAGTACTTCAAGTTATTGTTCATAAAAGTGCTAGAATTCCTAAACAGAACATTCACAGGAGTATAAAAGGGCTTCAAGGTTTCAGCCATCTTCAGTTTCTCATTAAATCTTTATTGTAGCACTTAATTCTCTTCCACATACACTTTCTAGTTCAAGAAAATAACACTTTGTTTTGACCTTCCATTCTTAACTACAGACAGTCTTCATCACCCTGCTGTCAAAGTTCAGCTGAGCAACATAACATTCTTTCTATTTACAGACATTTGGCATTACTGTCATTAAATTTACATTTAACAAATTTGCCTTAATCACAAATAAGAGCTACAAGTCAAAGTCAGCAAGCCAGCCTGAACTTCAAACATCTGCAAATAACTTTGGGACAAAAATTAGATAAGGTCAGGAAAGCAGTCTGTTAATTAAAATCATTCATGTTTTCCGTGCAGCTCTAGCTGAGTTCTAGTTTGTTCAGGACTTTTTCCCACAGAAATACATTTTCTTCCAGCCAATTTTCACTTATCAAACCTCACCTTTCATCCTCAGTATCCATTCCCAATGCAACTTTAAATGCTCTTCACACATTACAAATTCAAACTAATCCCAGCTGACACTGCAAAAGCACTTTGCCCACAACTGACCAATATCCATATGGAGACCAGTGTCAGAATGATACGGAAATTTTCGAAGGGTTATTCATGTCTCTTTAGTCACAAAAAAACCAAGACAATGAACTCCTAAAATAATAAATAAGTCTAATACATTATATCTATCACTACACTTTTAGCATTTTTTAGATTGACAGTCTTATTAGTCTCAGTATTTTACCAGTATTTTTGACAAATCCTTACTGTAAAAAGAAGCAGTCAGGTACTGCTATTCTAAACAAACTAAGTGTGAACTATAAAATGAAAATAATTTTTATTCTTACATTTTAGAGGTGCTATTTGTCAGTTACAGAAACTTACAACTGAGAAACCAAGGCCCTTACCTTGCCAGAGGAAGCAATGCTGCCTTGATCCTTCAGAAATGCATTATCATCCAAACTTTCACCTGCAATAATCAGGTCAATGATATCAGACACCTGATGTTCCTGAGGCTCTAACTGCCCCTCTGCATCCAGCAGAACACTGCTTGAGTTGTTTGCCAAGGATTCATTGAGAAAAAGCCCTTCAGAGGATTCTGGAGCAAACACAGCTGTGTGAAGATTGTTATGCTGGGATTTTTCTGTGGAGCCTGCACACTGATTCAACACTGCATTAGTTGCAAGCTCCTGCTGACTCACAGAAGGCTGCTGGACCAATGTAGCAGAGCTGTTCAGGTGTGTTTTTTCCACAATGTTTGGTTCAAATGCCATAGCCTGTTGCAATGTGTCACCAGCTGTCTGGGCAGAAGATGCATTCACTTGTGCAACACTGTCTTGCAGAACTGAAGGTTGCCCAAGGGGATGAGATATCTGCCAAACAGGATGATGTAGAATACCTTTATCTTCTGAGGCCTGTGTAACCATAACAGGCACATTTACCTTATAAAGTTGCCCTACAAAGAGAAGAGTGAAAAACTGCTTCAGCAGGTTAAACCACAGGTTCATACAGGCCACTGACCTGCTACCACTAATAACCAATAGCAAACAGTCAGGCAAACTATGAGAAAAATGATGTTTACAAAGCAAAACTTTCCCTAGGAACAATTTCAGCTCTAATGATGTTTACAAAGCAAAACTTTCCCCAGGAACAATTTCAGCTCTTTAGAATTAAGTATTCAGAAGCTTTCTGAATCTTGACCTCTATGCAGACCATCATGTTTAATACCCATTTTTTGGTTTGGCCTACACAATTCCCTGTGACAGTAACTTCAACAATTTAATTACATACTGAATTTTTAAAAACTTAAAAAAATAAAAATCCTGGTTTGACTTTTTTCCATGTCATTTCAGAAACTAAGGAATCCAAGACAAAACAGTAAACTATTCCACAGCTCCAGGAAGAGTTCACTCCTTTAAGGACCTTTAGGTATTCCCTCTAAAAATCCTACCTAGTTTAATTTAAAAAGAACACAAAAAAAAAAAAAAAAACCCAACACAAACCACTCCTAGTTTATCTGTCTTCTCATTGGATGAAAACTACTCCAAATACTGAATCATTAAAGTTATTATTATCAGTGTTAAAATTAAGATGCCAGAGCTAAATTCCAAATTTCATTCGATTTTTCTTCTCCCCACACACATGCTTACACATGCAGAGTCATTGGTACCAGCCTATAAGCCTCAAAACCTTTGGAATTATACCTGAAATAAATAACTAGTGACATTAGTTCTCATCACAGAACAGCTGTACGAGGAGTCAGTTGCTCAAATAAGCCTTCCACTGATCACGCCTAAGCAGTACAAGCACATTTTTGTACAAGCAGTATAAGCAGATTTATCGGCAAAATAATGTGAGCAAAGAAGGTTAATGGATGGTTGGATTTTATTTGAATAAGAAATCAATTTGTTTCAGAAGTACTGGAGTGTCTTTACCTTTTTAAAACATGGAAGATTGTCCCTTATATAGGGGAAAGAGATACCTATGTCTGGGCTAACAAAGGAAGATATTTGCAATATGCTGTAAAATCCAAAAAAATGGCATCACCTGGCAGCTCACGTTAACTGATCTTGCAAGTGTACACAACTGACACATTAACTAATCAATGTAATTACTTCCCCCATGCAGCAATTACAAACACAAACCACAAAGGAAGAGGAGGATAACTGGCTCTACCCACCTATACTTTAACTTCACATCTGTTTTATCTACTGTACATAGCCCCATCTTTCAACATCCACAATGCACTGTAACATTTTACACCTCCTCTTTAATCTTACCAGATGTTGTCTGTAGCATCACTCCAGCTGGTACATGTATAGGATAAGCAACATCCAAAGGGAGAGCAAGAGTTGCAGCTGCTTGTGGAGGCCCCTGGATACACAAGAGCTGTATTTATTAAGGAATAGTGCACATCTTATCTCTTGGGGCCCTGAATGTCACACCTAACATATCCATATGGAACATGAATGACAGCTTTTCTGCAGTCATCTTTATTGAAAAGCTGCTTCATGCTTTTGAGTTTGACAAATGAAGAGTATTCTGCACGGACTTGCCATAAATGTTTCCTACTTTCCAACTATCATGTTCCCTTTTTGTTAACAGAACACTTTCCCCTACCTCCTCAACGTACCCATCATCTAGAAAGGTATTTTTCCACTCAGAGTTACTCTTACCTACGTTTATGCGTTACTCCAAACAGCACAGACTCCTTGCCTAGGCCTATGAAGTCACTTCACATTTGCTTTTCCTCTTGGAAAGCAAAGACACATGGCTCCCATTCAAACTAGCTGTTCTGGGGAAACCCAAATTTTAAATGAGCAAACTCACATGTTGCACAAACGTCTTCCCAATATTATATTTCCACTTAGCAAGCTAGTCAGCTTGAGATTCAGGAGGCACTCTAAGGTCATCGAGCTCTGACAATTAGTAGCCCCTCCTCAAAGAATTTTTGCCATGCCCAGAGTTCACAACTAGTCAACTCTAAAACTTTCATTTTCTTCTGGATGATTTCTACACCTCACAGATATTGCTGCTCCCAGCTTCACTAGTGCTAGTATTTCACAACCATGCATTTTTTTTAACACACAGTAATAATTTTCCTTTAAAAAATAAAAAAAACTAAAACAAAATCTGTAGATGTGCATTTCCACTACACTTCCATCCTATAGACTGAAAACATACAGCCATGTCTTCCAGCACACTTCTGGCTGCTCTGCTTGCAAAACCAGCAAGTAGACCCCCATCCTTTTTCACTGCTCAAACTGAAGCAGCAGTGTTACAGCTCTCTCTCTTTAAGCCTATTAATAACTGACAAGCAATCATTTAGGAATTTGAGATAATCAAAACTGAAGTAAAACACCACTACAGATACATACGAGTTCTGCTGCTGCAAAATTCTGGAAATCTCTGCCAGCTGGAATGAGACAAGAAGCTATAAATGAAAAGAAAATAAAAAAGACACTTTAGAAAAAAACATTAATTTCTTGGACACAGTTATCTTTCAATAATTTACAGCAAGCATGGCTGAAACTAAAGCAATTTAACTTCAGTTCATACTCATTAGATCAACAATCAAGTGAGCAAGAGTATTGCCTTGTCAACATGACAAAAACATGCAAGTATTTTTCTGCATGAGAAAATCCAATGGTGCAACTAGTAGGAACAGCAGCGTGGAATTTTCAACAGCACTCAATACTGATTTCAGTGGGAGAGAAAAAGCCAAAGGGAAAACTTTGTCAGATTTCTGGAAGCAAACAATTTAGGTAGCCCAAACTTTTAAAATCTCTAGCCATAGGGCAATTCAAAACCCATTTCAAAAAATATATAAATAAATAGATTCAGTGGCTTCAACAGAATGTTTTGCCTTAGTATTGTCCTTTAAAAACTTAAGAGTAAGAAAGTAATGCTCATTAAATATAAAGCCTCCAATAGCATGCAAATCCAAAAGTATATTCCTTTTAACCACATGGAATAAATAAAACACCTGCCTCCAAAGCCAGTTTATTCAACTATGAATATTATAAAGAAAGAAAAACAGATGAAGAGTGCCTGCCCAGCCCTGAAGTGCACTACCACACAGACCTTCATTAAATCATCTCACATGCTTTTTGTCCTTTATGGACAAAGGTTCTAATGGCCTCTCACTTTGGGAATAAGTCTCAGGTGAGCATTACACTCTACCACAACAATACCACAGATGGACTTAACTGAGAAGAATAGGTCCTGATGTCACAGGCTGTGTGAAAGTCAAGTACTTCTCTGCAACAACAGGAACCCTGCTTTTAGAAAAACTAACTGAAAAAAACCAAAAAGGTTCCTCTCTTCTGTTCCAGCAAGGGATTACATTTTAACAAATTGAGAACCAGATTAAACTCCAGCACAACAGCAGAGCTGCATGGCACAAACATGCCACATAACATCTGCACACATCAGTACACACATTAACAGGGGAAACAAAACATTAATCCTACTGGTAAGTTTGCAGCTGAAGGGCCACTCTTCTGGACTGTAGACAAGAAGACTAAAATTCTCTGCAGGTTTTACTACTGGAAATAAGTAGCAGATGGAGAGTATGTAGACAGAATTACATTAGTTTTTCAAAGTTTAATTTGCCTTTTATTGGTCAAAATCTCCTTTCAAATAATTACTGCTCCCCATCATGCTACATACATACATAAGCATCGCAAACCAAGATTAATGAAAGTCTTCCAAAAATATCCCTGAATCACTGAGCTATTCTTAAATTGCACCAATTGTGTCCAACACATCTGACCTGCTGAAGCCTGCAGAACGCCAGGAAAACTGTGTGCTGGCTGCAGGGTGAACAGTGGAGGATAGGGTCTATGTCTGAAGTAGCCTTCTGTTGCTTTAGACTGTATCACCTTGGTTTCCCAAAGCTGCAGAAAGATTATTAGTAAGGTCAACAAATATCAGTTTTAAAAACAAACCACATCTAAAAACATAAGCAGGTATTCCCAGTTTTTCTAAGAGTAAATTGACTGATTCTATCCAATAAACACGGTAACAATCACTAATGAACTTCAACTCCCAGCAGCCAATACATCACTCACAGGATACTTGTAAATCTAAGTTAGGGCAAAAGTTCACATATTTTGGAGGGCAAAGAAATAGACAGGTAGACATCACCTCAAAAGAAAAAAAAAAAAAAACAGCAAACACAACTGCTACTCCTGCAGGGGAACCCAACGAACCTGCTTCAAGTCTTTCAGAACATGTTCCTCCACACCATCTTCTGCAAAGAGTATCCTCACACCTTCAATCACTTCTTGCATAACAGACTTGTATAGTTCAAACTACATTAAAAAAACATTTTCAAGTTAGACGAACATCAAGTCCTTTGAAAAGACAGTACCAAGTCTAATGTCACTGGACAACCTACTGTTACAAACTGAACAGCATGAACAGATCAGTTTAATAAACTGAATGTCAAATGTGAAGGTCTGCAAATCTGACATCCCTAGAAAAATACCAGATTCGAGCCTCAAATTATTGGTTAGGCTACAGAAATGCTTAAGAAAATCCTAGAAACATTACAAAAAGCAATTGCTGTGCTCTATTTTCAAACAAGCATGTCTAACCACTTTGAATCATTCTAGAATCACTGTCCCTAACTTGAGGGCCAAACAGCAATACAAGTGACTAAAAATGAGATGTGCCAAGTCCATGAGGAACCTACAAGAAATAAAGATATTTATTATTTTTTTCTTTGTGGAAACAGTCTAATGCTATACAGTCCCTTAGCTATGGAAATATTAACACTCCTGTTATCAATACATATCTTATATTACAATAGGCCTCCCAACAGAACATCTTAGTGCTTCGTGTGCCCATGCCACTGATGAAATCCCAATCCTCCAGCCAGACCTGGGCAGCAGACATACACTACAATGCAAATGTAAGATAATAAGCTTTTAGCCATTTAGAGGTTATTAATCTTGCCTGTCATTATCACCAGAATAGCATACACAAGGGAAAGATGAAGCTAGATATTTTCAGAAACCTTGGAAGATTCTGGGTTACTAATTAATTTATTTTTTAACATCAAATTAACATTGTACTGCTCTAAAGTTGTTCTAAAGTGCAGATAATACACAATTTCTTTCTAAAAGAATGGAAGTTTTTTAAGTAGTAAAAAGTTATGCTTTTTACAAAAAGCAATCAGGACAACATAGCACAACTTTAAAATAACCATACTCAGGTATAATTTATCAGGGTTAGTGATCTCCAGAAATTCCCCCAGCACATTTCAGGATACTACAAAGCACAGGAAAAAATAAGTTTACTCTTGTACCACTACACTAAAAGCTGTTGATCAGCCCATGTCAAAAGCTCTGCCTTCACTGTTAATCCAGAAGAGAAACTGAACCTAAATCTCTCAGCAGGCCTATTCCTCTCCCCAGGATTGCCAGACTACAGGGAGCACAGATATTTATTATGCTGTATAAAAACTGAACATAGCAACTGTAAAATTCAAACACTACATGATTCCGAATTAGAGGAAAAAATGGTTACATTGCAGACATTTTTGTACTCCAGCATTATCCCTTTACACACAGGCTCTCCCTTGGCAGAACCAGCCCTTCCATATCGGGAGCAGTCAAACTCCAGTTTCCCCAGTATCCAGTGTGCTGTCAGGGAGGGGCTCATCCACACCCCATTCCAGCAGAGCCCAAAGCAAGCCTTAAGATGAATCATAGTATGAACCTAGTTCGAAAAGACCTCAAAGATCATCGAATCCAACCCTACCGTGGTTACTAGACCATGGCACTAAGTGCCACATCCAGTCTCAGCTTGAAAACCTCCAGGGATGGTGAATCCACCACCTCCCTGGGCAGCACATTCCAATGCTTGATCACTCTCTCTGTAAAAAATCTCTTCCTAATATCCAACCTAAACCTCCCCTGGCAGAGCTTGAGTCTGTGCCTTCTTGTCCTGCTGCTGGTTGCCTGGGAGAAGAGACCAACCCCCACCTGACTACAACCTCCTGTCAGGGAGTTGCAGAGGGTGATAAGGTCTCCCCTGAGCCTCCTCTTCTCCAGGCTCAACAATCCCAACTGGCAGAACTTGAGTCTATGCCCTCTTGTCCTACTGGTAGGTGCCTGAAGCCTCTAAAGCTGGGATTACAGAGGGGCCCCCTGAAGCGACAGGTAAGGAGAACCAGCACCAGGTGAAACCCAGCACAGGCTCCAGGTTTCCCTCCTCCCTGGCATTACACCATCTTGTGCTCACACCAAGCCAAGCCACGACCCTTCCAGTCACAGACCCTTCCAGTCACTTTCAACAGAAGTACCAAAAAACCAAACCAATAAGCAACAAAGAAAAGATATTAATAATAAAAATAAAATGTTTGGGAGGCGCTGCGCTTCCCTCGCCAGAGAGAAGCTGCTG
>NW_008676768.1:5715-32094 GCF_000695815.1 Acanthisitta chloris | reverse complement strand
CCTCCAAAAGCCACTTTCAAATGTGGTATTGTGATTTTTTTACCAGGCATTCTCGGGACAGTAAGACACAAGTCGAATGGGGAGCACCAGTTGAAAACCTGCAAGACTCCAGAGCAAGGGTTGGCTTTCCTACATGTCTCATCCCTGAATGCAGTATGCCTGTGCTTCCTCCAAAGTCTTGCTCGTGTGTGGTGGGAACCTGATTGGAATGTGTCTGGGGGAAAGTGGTTTGGAAAACCAGCCAGTAACAGAGCTCAAGGACCCTGCACCTAGACAGGATCTCCTCTCCACATTGGCCTCTGTTTTGCTGCAAAATAAGGTGTAAAAAGCCCATGAAGGAGTTGTTTGAGGGCAGTTTTGGCCTCCAGTGTGGGACCTTCCAAAGGATGGCCAAGGGTGTTCAGTTGAGGAATGCAAATGTATAGCTGTGAGATCTGCTGAGTCAGGTTTTGCATGGAAAAGTTTCTCCTTTGATGAGATTTAGATAAGTTGTGTTTCCATTATGCTGGATTTTTCTTGTCCTTGAAGTGGCAGAAAGCTGAGACTCTTCAGTTTTCACTGTAGTCTCAGTGCTTTATATTCCTTTTCCCATCACCCTGGACACATCCAGCCTTTCATCTCACATGCTTTGCATGTCTGGCTACCTTCATCCCTCCCTGACCCCTCTGAGATTTCTGCTGTCTCAGTTCTGGGAGGCAAAGTGAGTGTGAGAGCAAGTGAACATGCACAGCTGAGCTAGGTGGGCTTGGTGTGACCTGCAGATGTTCTGGTCAGGAATGTGGAGATGTTCTAGGGTGTCTGTCACATAGAAACACGCTGGCAGCTGACAAGGGCTGACCACCCTCAAGGACCTCTTGCTGGAGTATCTTTAATATTTTCCATGCTCTATGCATTGAAGTGTTTGTTCTTTCTGAATGTGTGGCATGCAGGAGGAAGAATTCCAGACATCTGTGCCAAGACCTTGCAAAAGTCTCTCTGAGTGGTCCTCAAAAGGCACCAAATCCAAAGAGGACATTGACATCACCCCAGTGCATCTCTGTGTGCCATGAGCCCACTGCCAAAGCCACCCTGCTCCCCTCCTGCACCATCGCTGGGCTTCCTCATCTTCACCACCTTGAAGCAAACCCACTGCAGGTGTCAGAGTTGCCACTGTGGTGTTTTCACTTGTTTTCAGCCTGTTAAGCAGCAGGCCCTGCCTGGGTGCTTGAGCATCACTGTTTCTCACCTGTGCTGTAGTAAAAGCCAGGGACAAGTCATGAAACAGATGCTTTCTGGAATGCAGCTGTGCACCTGCCCTGACAGCAGCAGCACCACTGAAAATCAGAACTGATGGACAGGAATTGTCTGGGTGTGTTTTGTGGCAGATTAGTATTTATGCAGCTGTTTCTCCTTGTGCCTGGTGAGGATGGCAGCTCCCAGGCTGATTTTGCAGGAGCTGCAAGGTGTTGGCTGCCCCACTTTGTACCTGTCCCCACCAGGTCCCTGTCCCTTCCCTGGTGGGCAGCACAGTGCCCTGCAGCCTCCTGCCAGCACAGCTGATGTGCAAGTGAGATTGCACCCCTAGGTGACCATCTCCACTGCTCAGGGAGATTTGGCCACTTCTCTGCAAAGCTGACATTGGCTTTATGCTTCAGCATCCTGCCAGAGGAGAGCAGCTAGCAGAGGTGGCAGTGTGGTGGTGACAAGTGCATCACACTCCCTGCCAGGATCAGCCAGGTCTCCACATCCCTCCAAGACAGCCCCAATTCTGCAGGAACCAAAACCTCTGCATCCCATCACAAAAAAAACCCTCCAGCGTAAAGTGAAAAGGAGCTGCTCACCCTCATTTTCCCTCATGCAACTGCACCTGGGGTCTAGGGAGAACCCCCTGAAACTCCCCCAGGAGCACAGGGGCTGCTGCAGCTGCCTGTGTTCCCTGTGGAGGAGACAGGCATCCCTCTCCCTGGCACAGCAGAGAGCTGGGAGCGAGTGCCTGCGGCCGTGGCCTGTCCTTGTAGGGTAATCTCTGCGTGGAGCTACCTTGGCTGGTGCTGGGGGAGGAATGTGTCCCCACGGGCCAAGTCGTTCCCTTGAGCTATGGGATGCTCTGCAGGAGAGCAGTGCTGCACCTTTCAGTGCTGGAATCTCCACGTGGGATTTTACAGCTCTGCTGCCTTGCTTTTCATTTTTATTTCTCCCTCTCTCCTCTGTTTATTTTACATGTGTCCATGTGCCATGCTTAAGAAATGGAAAAGCAGAGGGAAGCTGTCAGTGCTGCTGCCCTGGTATTGCAAAGGGATGGGAGGAGGAGTTCCCTTTTGGTTTTCTCTTGGTGTCTGTGGTCTTGGCTGAAGCTCGTGGTGCCCTGGTGTGATGGGGGAGATGTGCAATTAATTTTCAGAGCTCAAGGGCTGCCACGTTCCTCTCGGTGGAGGGAGTGATCTGGGCTGGCAGCTGCAGCCTGCATCACTCAAGTTCTTACAGCAACCTGTTAAGAGGAAAATCAAAAGCAATAAAGGAACAACCTCTCCAAAAGCCTCAGCTGTCCTGGGGGGAGCAGGTCTTGTAGGAGCTGAACTTTCATTGTTTGGTTGCCAGTTTGCAAGTGTTGAAGGGCTGTGACACCCCTGGGAAATTTGGTGTGAGGCAGGATCTGGATGGATCACCACTGTTCCATCATTCCTGAAAACAGGTCTTGCATCCCTCTGCTCCCATTGCCAGTGTGAGGGGAGAACAAATGGACACCTGCATGCAGGAAACTGCATCCCCCTAAACTGAGTGGGAGCCAGACCCTCAGCTGCTGCAGGGCTCACAGAAATACTTGACTTGCTCTGTGCCAGGATTGTGTTACTTAGGGGCCTGAGAGTAACATTTTGAAAAGCATCCCCCATGGGTAGATATCACAGCCATGTTCCCTTCCTGTCCCTGTCATGACTTCCTCCCTGTCTGCACAACCACAGGGGAAGTGTTTAGGGGAAGTGCCACGGCTGGCAAATAACCACTGGAGTGTCACCCAGTGGGGACTGTTTAGCTGCTGGTGCTGCTGAAGAGACACCCCTGCAAAGGGGAGGACATGAATTTTGAATATTGCAATGAGATTTAACACAGTGCAGTCACCACCATCCCTACTTTGCACCAAAGCTCAGGGTGTGGAGGTTGCACAGTGCAGTCACCACCATCCCTACTTCGCACCAAAGCTCAGGGTGTGGAGGTCACCCAGAGGGATGCTGCCATCACAGCAAGCCACTTCATCCCAGGACACGAGGTCTGGGCTCTCCAGCCAGTGCTGGAAGAAAAAAAAATTGGCTGAAGTTGCAAAAAAAGCTTTTTCCCTGTCTCTTCTTGGTTATTTATTAATTCCCCTGGAAGCCTGTTGGCACCAGGGTTGGCAGCAGGCACAGAGCCTCGCGGGTAACCCCAGGCAGGACCCCTATTTATCAAGAGCACAGGGACAGCAGTTCCCTGCAAGATGTGTTTGGTGATGTGGCAGCGATGAAAGTTAGAGAAATATAGTTGAAAGATCATGATCAGTGATTTTTTCTAACTCTCCATAAAAAGTGCTGCTTGTGGGTGTTTTTATTGAAGAAACAAACCTTGTTCTGGGCAGACTGAGCTGCCCCAGGCTGCAGTGTAGCTGCTGCCTCGGAGGGTTCAGGGATGCTCCTGTGAACTGCTTGAAAATTGGGGACCTAGATGAAGTGAATCAAGCCTAGCAGAGTTTTGAGCCTGTTTTTCTGGCAGAGTTTTGAGCTTGTTGCTCACACTGGGTTCAAGCGTAATACTGTAGCTTTCCTACAGGCCACGTGTTGCCTGTTACCTTCCGTGTCCAACTCCATCCCTCTGGAGGGAGGGAGAAGGGAACGTGGTAGCATTGGGGCTGAGCAGATGCTGTGCTGAGTAGGATGGTCCTTGCTCATTGTTCTGGAGGTATGTATGGGTGTAGATAGATGTGTAGTGGGAGTAAGTGGTGTCAGCCCATGGAGCAGTTCTCTGGCTGTGGCAGGGACAGGACTCTGGGTTGAGTGTGCTCTGCCTTTCCCTGGGTGATGCCTCTTTAGGAGCAGTGATGAGGGATCCTGCCTGCATGGCTAAGCCTCCTCCCTTTTCCTACCTCCTGCAGGCTGAGTGTGCTGAGACCTTCCTCACCCAGTGACTGGCATCATCCTCCTCCTCCTCACACAGCCTGACTTGCTGCAATTCAGTGCAGATCAGATCCCTTCTGGATCAACCCAGGAGCAACCACTCTTGCTAACAAAACCAAGGAGCTGGTTTGCTTTGGAAGCCTCACCAATACTTTTTCTTCTCTTTTTTCCCCCCCTCCTTTCAGGAGAAGAGGACAAGAAATGAATGACACGAAGGCAACACTCCGAACTCAAGGATCCCTAAGTTGTAACTCGGACTGAAGTCTTGCATGCGTGCCCATCGCTAGCAGCCAGCAGGACATGCATGTGTCCGACTCTCAGACAAATGCGGGTGAATCGTCGAAAAGAAAAATACTGATTTTTGTTTTGTTTCGTAGCTTTCTTTTTCCTGTACATACCAGTGCAATTACTGGACAGCTGGCATAGGGTTTGGGGATGGAGCTGCGTGGACCTGGCTCTCTGTACATGGTTTCATGAGGATTGGGCCCTGCCAAATTTGAGACTTTCTTTTTCTGATTTTCACCCTGACTGGGTGAGCTCAGGCAAGGCATCCTTCATGGAGGTCAAGGAAGAGAGTTGGGATTGCTGAATGCAGATGGGAGGCTGCATCCCCCGGTGGGATGGGAGGTATGAGAGCAGCTTCTGGGGCCAGGAGGGACTTGGCAGTTGGTGAGGGCAGGGAGAGAGGTGAGAGGGTTGTGTGTTGGGGTCACCAACCCTTGATGGTGTCTGCAGTGTCGGTGGCTCCAGTGGCCACAGTGCCTGCAGGGGAATAGCATCTGAGTGTGTCTGCCAGTTGGTGTGGAACTTGCAGATGTGTGTTTATACACCAAGGTCAGGTGCATGTGGTGGAAGACAAAGTTCTCCCTATTTATCGTGCTGTCCTGTTTGATTCCTGTGTTGTGGAAAGCCCAGCACCTTCTCAGGCTCATCCAACACCAAAGCATGATGTGATCTTGTCTGTTCTCCATCAGCATCTTGTTAGATCCCATCTGCACTATATAAGCCACAGCCCTCCTCCTTGTAGGGGCAGCCATGTAAAGCTAAGCATGGGGATGACCACCTTGTGTTCCTCATGTCCACCACTCCCTCCTGGTCACACTTTCTTTCCTCAGTGGATTTTTAGCTATTTCCCTAGCAGGAGTAGAGCTTAAGTCTGTAGGAGCATGTCCATGGCTTTGTGTCCTCTGCTTTGGAGAACATCGCTGTCTTGCACAGGGCATCCTTGCCAATGGATCAAGATGGGAATGAATGTATGCTTGTACATAACGTGGTCTTTCTCTGTGAGCAGTGTTTGTTGTGGCATCCCTTTTTGTAAGGCACCAATTCTATTTTGCCCTCTTGGGAATTTCCTGCAGCAGGAGTGAGGCTGCAGTGAGAGTTCGTAGATCAGGAGTGGGTTTTGGGATCACATAAATTGATCTTTCTGCATTGAGCTGTGTTGGCTGAGAAGCTGACAGTGTGTGGTTTCTTCTCCAGGTCCTCTCTCCTGTTATCCTCATGGTCCCCTATGGTCCATCCTGATGCTATTTGGTTAGCCAGTATCTTTCCTTCCTCTTACATTCCAGCAACAGCACTAGAGCCAGGGTTTGGGATAGCATTTTGCTTCTTTGCTTTTGGGTTTTTGCTTCTCCTTTTTGTCTCTTAAAAGCTTCCAGTGCTTTTCTGTTTCACCTGGGCAAGAGCTACTCTTCTTCTGTACAGTAGGTGCCAAATGTCATCCCTCCTTTCTTTTCTCCATCACCAGCATTGAAGATGAGCAGAGCCCCCAGACCAATGGGAATGTACAGAATTGTTATACTACTGAGCTGATTTATTGTACAGAAAACCTTGCATGAGATGTTGTTACTGTATTTAATATATAATGTATTCAAGGAATTTTAATATGGAGCTCTTTAAAAAAAATCTTTATAGATA
Source organism: Acanthisitta chloris (assembly GCF_000695815.1). Lineage (NCBI taxonomy): Eukaryota > Metazoa > Chordata > Aves > Passeriformes > Acanthisittidae > Acanthisitta > Acanthisitta chloris. The sequence goes on along the minus strand of NW_008676768.1, from coordinate 26,056 downwards.
CTCTGTGGTTAGAAGATTGTTGCTGATTTTTTTTAATCTTATTATACTTGGTCTTGAAGAAGTTTTATTTTTCAAATGTGTTCTGTCCAATTGATTTAATTAGTTGATCCCATGGGACAACCCATTCCTTTTCAAAGAGTTTCACCATGGATGAGACTCCCCCTGGGGCAGAGAACCAGGGTATGACCCAGGTACTGCATAAGCCTTCAAAACAAGGCTTCAGTATGGCTAATGCTGTAGAATGTGTTTTGCCCTTCCCCCAAAGGGTGGATTTCACTTTATTTTACTACAGATTGTAGAACTGTTTCAGTTGGAAAAGACATTCAAGATGATTTGAGTCCAGTTCCATCTCCTTGTGCAGAAAAACAACCAGTGGGAATTTAACCTAGTATCAGCTTGGTGACATCAGAGGAAATAGATTCTGTGTTTTCCTGAGGCTGAAAACCAGTTTGGGAGAGGCTGGACTGGATTCACAGCATCCCAGCCCCATTCAGAGGGTCCAGCAGAGCTTTCAGCTGCCCAGTGGTATCTCCCTGGGATATGGTGGCCTTGGTTCATAGTGCCTGCTTGGTCCAGCTGCTCCATATTGCACCACCTGAGTTACAGTTTTCCCTGGGCTCTGGTGGAGGATTATTAATTTTACCCAAATATGTATGTGTGGAGGAGTTTGGTGTGAAAGTCCAGGCAGTGTCAATCTGTTTGTGCAGTCATTGGGTTGCAATTGTGAGTTACCAAACCCTGAGCAAGAAACCAGAGGTGGGTCCCAACCAAAGGCTTGTTCTTTCCAGCAGCAGCAAATTGTACTGGATTTCTACTGTGAGCCTTTAGATCTACCTAGAAAACAGCATAGGAAACCTTCTCTAGGGCTGCCTGGAGCAGGTGTCCCCCTGTCTAGGAGAGAACATTTTGTCACCTCCCCATTTCCCCTTCTGAATGGTCGAGCACATCTCTCTTTTCCCTCATCCTTTAATTATTTGGAATACAGGTTTCACTCCATGCTCTTTGATTACAGAGGCTTATACTTCAGATATCTTAATGAGGTAGAAAAATATCCCTAGATCTAATTATTTTTCCTTTATGCTTCAGTGAAAGGTCAGGATGAATCACAGAGTAGTTATTTATTGCACGTGTGCCACCAGCAGCGTGCTGGGTGCGTCTGCAGGCTTGGAGCATGTTCTTGTGTAAACTTGGAGATCCCAGAGCCAAGTCCATCACTCTTTGGGATCAGGTCTCGTGTCTTACCAAGCCATCTGACTGTGCAATACAAGGGAGGTGAACACTGGGTGGCTGTTTTGCCCAAGAGCTTGTTGAAAAAAAGCAGCTTAGAGGCAAACCTCTGGGATTCTTGCTTTTTTTGGCAACAGAGTTTAGGAATTATTTCCTTTTTAGTTTTATTTTGATGGTGCTGCCTGGCATACTCAAAGTTCTTAAATAAAACTCTGAGGGCTTTCCAGCAAGGCCTTTAGCATTGGTGGGCTGCTGTGACAGATCCTCCATGAGATGCAGGCAGTAGGACATGCTGGGATGGCAGCATGGGATTGTCCATGAGCACTTTATACTCCTTCCTCAGGGGCCAAGCACCATGCTGGGGTTCAGCCAAGGTGGGAGGGGAAGGTGAGCACCTTGGGGGCAGCTTTGGGCAGCAGCTGTGGAAAGTCTTTTATGCTGTTTTGGGATGTTGTGTCATTGTGGCCAGTTGCTGGATGAGCTTTTCCCCCTGTGGTGTGTGATCCCATGGGGAGGCACATTGGAAAAGGAAAAAGAGCAGAGTGCTGCATCCTGTGTTTTATTTGTGTCGTGTGGCTCAGGGTCTGGATGAGGTGTTTGATTTGTGTTTTTGAGGCTTTGGCACCCTGAATGTGCTCTGTTTGTGTTTCTGATGATGCTCTGCTCAGCCAAGGCTGGATGGTACCACGAGGCACTGGAGAGGTCAGCAGGAGGGACAGGCTCTGCTGGAGGGGCTGGGGGATTTCACTGCTGTAAGAGCATCAAAGCTGGGATTGACCCAGAGTCTCTGCCCAGGTGTGGATGGCAAAAGGAGGAGCAACAGGAAAACTCAATAGCAATTTTTGGTCCCTCTGTCCTGCATTAGGTTGACAGTGCTGTTTCCCACTAAAACTCATCCAGTAATCATCATGCAGGGGCTCAGGCTAATGCTGGGAGATGTTCATGAGATTCAGTGACCTTGGCATCACATCACTCCTGAAACTCAAACACACCAGAGTCCCCAGTACCAGCTTGTAAAACTTACTGTGATTTTTGGACCATACCTGGCATGGCCATCACCTTGTACAAATGATGCTAGTGACTCTGCCATCCCTATTCAGTCCCATCTGGGCTTTTTTCCCCTCCACTTCTGCAGTTGCAATTCCTAGCAGGACTTGTCCTTGTTGAGGAGACAGACTGGGGCTCAGGGTTTTGGGATGAAGGAGAGGACTTCACCCTATGCAGAGTTTGCATGGCACAGCTGGGGTTAGGCTTTACAGGGCTGCAGTGAGGAAAGGAACCCACAGGGTAAAATTGTGCTCCCTGGACCTGTCTTCGTGGTGCTATTCAGGTTTTGGTGTGAGTGGGGCATGAAATGAGCCAAAATCTGTGTGTACCTGGAGTGATGGGGCTGTATGTCCAAACTGGGTCAATCCAGGTGCTTGGGACCAAGAGGAAGGCAACCACTGAGCTTCCAGGAGGTGCCTTCAGTGGCTTCAGCCTGGGAATATGATATTTTTTTCAATATGAGATGCCTGAACAGCCAAATCTTGAAATCTCTTGAGTTTATGCTTCATAGCGAAAGGTAAATCGTTATGTCTTGAGGGGTGGGAGGGTGTTACCTGAGGGATAGAACGGAAAGAAATGAGGTTTCCTATTTTATTATATGAGAGATATTTTTCCACTAAATTACCACTTCCTAAATTGTGTCCTTTGTCTGACTGTAAATAGCCAGGTGTGCCAGGAAGACGTGGGAAGGTTCCTTGTGGTCACATCCATACGATCCACTCTGTTCACACAATATTGGGCTGATTTGTTTTATACTTAGGAAATTACAGAAATAAAAGCAATTTTACTGGATGACTCTGGGATTTTTTTTCCTCTAGTTGTTGTTGTTGTTTTTGTTTTACTATATTTTTTTTTTTTTTTGCTTTTCTTATCCTGTTTGTGGCTGATTTGGGGGACATTTGGGAACCCGTGGGGCCATATGGGAGTGCCTGAGGGCATTCTTCAGCCGTAAAAGGAGTTGTGCTCACCAGATCAGGATTTCTTGTGGGTTTTCAGAGGAGCCAAACTAGAAATGGAGCTGAGCTTGTCCCTGGCATGGGATGACAAAGGCAAAATGAACGGAGTGGCATGATATGACTGTTGGGAATTTTTTAATTCGCTCTTGGGGCACAAGAATACAAATAACAGTGCTAATTTTGACTGTATCCAGAATAGTCCTCACCTTATCTCCCCCAAATGAGAGAAGGGGTTTAAATAAGCCCTGAAATAACCTCCACAAGAAGTAATTATGAAATAAATAATAATTAAGTAACTTGGCCTCCTCTGGGGGGATGGCACAGGGCTCAGGGCCTGTTTCCATCTGCACATCACCCGCAGCTCTGCCCATGGTGATGTTTTGAGTGGAAAATCCTGATGCAGCTGTGGCTTGTGTTTTGGAGCTAATCTGTGTTCATGGCAACATCTGTCCATGGTCTGTTTTTGCTGGGATGTGGGTCCATATGCTCCTTCCCAATGCTAGGAGAAGGAAAAAAGGACTGCCCAGGGTAACCCAAAGACTTTGTAACACATGGGATTGCAAAGAGGGATATGGGATACGCAGGAGAATGATGGTTTTGGAAAAGGACCATTGCTTGGCCTCCTCTTTCCAAATGCAGATCTGGTCTCCAGTGTTGGCACATGAAGACCACTACTACTGAGGTGACCCTCAAGCTGGTCCCCCCTGAGGCTGCAGTGCTGTGTCAGTACATAGTGGTGAGGCAAAACCTCTTGAATTCCCCACCTGATGTTGCATTGGTCCCTGGATGACTGGGGACCATCACCTCTGGGTCTATGTGTGCCCTTTGGAGGCATGATTTGGAAAGCAGGTGTTTTCCCCTGTAAAAGAAACTAACCCCATGGCTCCTCAGCCCCCATGGCAAATGTCCAGCCACCCCAAGGGATGTGCATGCCACGCTTCAGCAGCCCCAAGGGCCACTGACACTCTTCAGTGCCCCCAGCATCTCGGGTTCATGTTTGCTTTGGCATTGGCTAAGCCACCACCAAAGTTTTTCCAGGGAGATGTGTTGTCACAGCAACCAGTGATGGAAATGCCACTTCTGTGGGGTGAGTACCACCAAAAACATCTCCCTGCGCCCAGGCGTCGCAGCACGGGACGAGCGCGGAGTGGAGCCAGCCCTGCTGGGAGGGAGCGAAGAGAGGTCAAGGACAAGTTAAAATTGGAAAGAAAACTGAACATGCTGTTTTGTAGGACCTTGCTTGCTCTCATCTGTCAGTTTTTTTCCACCCTCCCCTTCCCATTGCCAGTGGAGCAGTGTGAGCATCCACTACGGCTGGTGAGGGAGGGCAAGGGGGTCTGTGGCAGCCAAAATTGTTGGGATGAGCCACCAACTCTCAGGGGCTCTTCTTGGCAGCCTCGAGCACAGCAGGAACTCTTTGCACCCACCATCATATTTTAAATCTTGCCACTGTGTTACTCCTCCCCATCCCCAGATCTGCAGCGTGCTGCACATATTTGTGCTGAAATTTAGTGCTCTGTTCTGGATGCTGCCAAACATGAGTCTGGGTTATGTATGAGCTTCACCTATTATTTATATATTTTCTTTGCCCCCCAATAAGTTTTTGGAAAAGCAATATCTGAGAGCCTGGAAAGACTTGGTGGCTTTTATGCCTTCTACAGCTTTGCTTTCCTGGGTGCAAGTGGGATCAAGCCCCATGCAGAGGATTTCAGATCACCTTTGTGCTCCAGCAACTCCTCCATCCTCTGGGTCCGTGTCCCTGCTCAAAGCAAGGAATTACTTACAATTCCAAACATCTCCCTTAAAAATACCAGGTTTTGCATTTTCTCTTGACAGCTCCAAGCAGAGGCTGAGTGTGTTCAATGGAAGTGTCCAGGACCCACTGCAGCTGAGCTCCAGCTGTGGCTGCTCCTTCAGTGCTATCTGCAGCCTTTGCACCTCATCACTGCAGGAAAAGCACCCACTGAGGCCTCCTGCTTAGTCTGCTTGAATGCAGCCAAGAGATAGAAAAGTTATTCAGAGGAAATGACTATTCTTCGTGACTGGGAGTGCATTGATAGCACCATGAAAGTCAGGAACCCACGATAAAACCCATCCTTGAGGTCCAAGCTGTGTGTGAGCCCTACTGGGCTGTACCTTGCACAGTAGACTGAGAAAAACCTTTCCCTTAATTCTATTTTGATTTTTCATTTAGATGTTCCAATAATATGTTTATTATCACAGCAAACAGGAAACAAGTCCTGAGCTGGCATCAGGAGAGCCCAGCACATGTGCCACAGCTGAAAGCATCGCAGCCCCATGATCTCAGCCTCTCCTTGGGCACAGCCTGAGCAGGGCAGTGCCCCACAACAACCACCTGGCAGAGGTGGGGAGGTGTGGCAGCAGCAGGGCACACCAGCCACCTGGCACCACTGTGGTGCCATTGCAGGGCCATATAGCTGAGCAATGCCAGCCCAAACCTATTAAATTCCCATTTGAAGTGACAAACCCAGGGATGGCAAGGACACAGGAGAGGTGTGAGTGATGGTGATGTGCAAGCCCAGGAGGGTTTAGGCTATGGGTTTTTTTCAAACATTTGGGAGCTGTGGCCAAGAGGGTGCCCATGATGGAAGCTGATACCAACCCAGGGTACAACAACCCAGGCCCTGTGGGTGCTCCTGTGCTGGGGTCCCTTGCTCTCCACATCACCCTGGACACATCCATAGGGTCTGGCCCCACTTGCTGTCTGCAACATTGCTCCAAGAGATTATAAAATGGGAGATGTATATTATCTCCCAATGGAAAGTATTTTTGCTAAATCCATGCTATAACCATTTTATTGACTCCAAGTACCAGAGAGGAGGTTAGAAGTGACTCTTTTACAAGTCATTTTGCTGTTAAATTTAGCTGTCCTATTTTCATTATCCCCATGGCTTTGGCAAGGGTGAGCAGCCTTCCCTAAAAGGCCTCGTTTCATACAGTTAGTTATTTGCTTCTCTCCTGACAGATATCTAAGCTTATAAGGTTTGTCTGCTCTGCTCAATAGCAGTATCAGCCTTCAATCTTGTATGATTAGCATCAGCATTTTGTATTTGCTTTTGGCTCTCTGTCTGACAGCTTTCCATGTTGCTGAGGACTGGGGCGTTGGGGTGGTATCATGTCATTTGTAAGGTGGGATCATCTGATTTTGATTCCCGAGCTTCATGGTATGCCCAAAAGATTTGGATAAATGGTTCAGTTGCTTTTTCCCAGTTTTCCCTATTGCCCAGCAAAGATAATCGATTCATTCCACTCACTTCGCGGTTGTCAGGCCTGTAATATATTGACTCAAAAGGTCAACGTGGCAGCAAGTGATGGGCAGTTGGACATGAGAGGTTGTGATGCTAAATGGAATGTTCTGGAAAGATTAATAGAGAGGTTGTGATGCTAAATGGAATGTTGTGGAAAGATTAATCCCAGCAGGTTGAGCTATTCCACATTTCTAAAATCATCTCCTCCTGCAGGGAGGGCCCTTGTCCCAGGCTGCAGAGAGCCAGAGCCTCTGTCTCACGGGAGGCAGCAGATGAACAGGGGCTTAGTTGTCTGTCCTTGCAGGGAGTGCTGAAGTGGCTCAGCTCTGGGATTTTGAGAGAAAACAACTTCTGTTTCCCCCCAGACCAACCCTCCTGAGCCCCAGTGCTCCCCAGCAAAGAGCTCACCCCTGTGGGGCTGTGCCCTGGAGCTGCCTGGTGGGATGCAATGGGAGTACAGGGTCCCCTATCCACAGCCTCTCTGCTTTCCCCAGCAATAAGTCAACCTCCCCCACCAAAGCTTCCCACTGCAGGGGTGCTGCTCCCCGAATTTCAGTCTGGCATATTCAAATCCAGTCCCTTTCTCAGTGGTATTTGCTAAAAGTGGTGCCTGCACCACCCTGCCGAGCATCCCTCGCTGTGACCCTGGCTCACCCCGGCTCACCCAGCCCTGCTCCCGTCTGGGCCTTTCAGGAAATACTGGAAATGCTGAAAATGCTTTGAAACGCACCCAGCCCAGGCCCATGTAAGTGCTGGGAAGGAGCCAAGGCCCAGCTGGGCAGCTTCACCATGGGAGGGGGCCCAGCAAGCACCGTCTGCCCCGTGGGTCAGCCCCAAATCACTGAGCTGGGCTCTCTGTGCCTCTCTCCTCTTTCCTGACCCTTTTTCTGGGACAGCCTTTGGGGGACAGAGGCAGACACAGGGTTGGGACACTAACAGGAGACTCACAGCCTGAGACAGCTGCTGGGGTAGGAAAGATGATACCCCAATCCCAGTTCCTAAAATCCTCCTCCAGGACATCCACCATCTCTTCCATCTCACTGTTGTCCCCAGGGATGCTCCATGGTCCCTGCTCATCCCCACCATCCCTCCATCCCCAGGGAGGGTTCCTGCCTGGGTGAGGGAGCATCCCCTGCAGGCAGACAGCTTGGTCCTGGTGGCACGTGGGCTCAGCAGCAGGGTGGCCCTGCACCCTCCCGCACCCTGTCCCACCCCCGGACCATGTAGGGCACCCGCTGCTCCCAGCCCAGAGTTTATATGAAGAGGAAGCTCCATCCCTGCGCAGAGGAGGAAACCCGACAGCCCAGATGTGCACGGAGCCACGCCGATAGCATTCTGACTGTCTTTTTTTTTCCCCTCCTCTCTGCAAACAGAGGAGCAGGAGCTGCTGGAGAGGCGTCGGGCACTGCCCAACCCAAGGCACAGGGCAGAGCAGAGCTGCCGGGAGGCTGCGGCACAGCCCTGGCACAGACATGGGGCAGAAGTGCATGGATAAGTTGTCCTCCTTCCTCTTTGAGTATGACACTCCCCGGATGGTGTTGGTGAGGAACAAGAAGATAGGACTGACCTTCCGTCTGATCCAGCTCATTGTCCTGGCATACATCATCGGGTAAGGCTCCCTGGCACCTGCTTGCCCTAAAATTAATGCTTTGCCACTGGCAGTGGAGATGAAGGGGCTCCTCTATCCCAGGGCAGAGGGGGTTATTGCTGATGGCATCACATCCCTCTGGCTGTGGTTGTTCCTGTGCAGCCCAGTGTCCCACCACAGGTCTCCCAGGAGTCACATCCTCCCCAGGAGCTGCTGTGTGTGCAGGCTGGAGGTTCATCCCTGCCCAGCCCTGCTCCGTGCTCCGGGGCCCCGTCTCCTCGCTGAGCTTCATCCAAATCCTGCTCGAGCTGCTGGACGATGGCCTGAGAATCTGTTGTTATTTTTATTTTCATTTATATTAAATAAGAGGCATCTGGGGCCAGTGCAGTGATTTGTGAGACCCAAGCGGCTCGAGACAGGACCATAAATCTCCCTTGTCCACCGCGCTGACGCTGGGGCTGAGACAGAGCCTGGCTCCAAATTCCTGGTCTGCTTTGCTTCTGGGAGAGCAGCTGTAGTGCAAGGGCAACTAGTTAAAAAAGGCAGTGAGTGGAGCAGGAGGGAGCAGAGCTGGGTGAGGGTATGTGTCCTCCAGCACCCTGGGGCTGCTGTTCCTGCCACACTCCCTGTCCCCTTGGATCATGCACCATGCTATGGAATTCAGTGGTTGATAAGTCTTTCCTGTGGCTTCATGGCAGCTGTGAGCTCAGCCCTAGAGTGAGACTATCACTTTTCCATCAGAAAGGGCCCTATGGCAGGAGGTTTGAAGGGAAAAAGGGTGTCTGGCCATGAATTGGAAGATCTGGGTATTTTTGTGGTGCAGGGCATCTCATGCTCAGTGCAAGCAAGTTGCTATGGGGAGCAGTGATGCTCATCCCTGCTTTTAGCACAGATTCCCTGGAAATGGAAAAAAGCTTCCCAGGTGGTCATTATGGGACCCCCATGTCGCTTGCACCCAGTGCTTTGGCTCACAAGAGTAATCTACATCCCAAACTGCAGCTCAGCCAAAGTCTCAAGGATGCTCTGTTGCAAAGGGTTTTTCATTGGCCCAGACTGGTGTTACTGGGAGAGGTGTTGGCTCTCCTAATGACTGAACCTGTGGAGCCCCAGAGCTCCAGCAAATGTGGCTGGGGGCAGCCACTCCTGCAGATGGGGAACTGGCACAGATGGTTGCTCAGAGCAGGACTTCCTAACAAAACATGGTTTAAGCAACCCAGATAAAGTGAGACAGGCAGCCAGGAGGGAGCAGAAAGAGAACCAGCTTGTGGGTGACAGCCAAGGGCAGAGGGGAGGAGTGTGTAAAGTTGCTGTAATTCCTGAGTTTTTCCTGGTTTGTTGGAGTCAGGCTCCACTAGCAAGGGGCTGCCTGGGAGTGCAGCTGCCCACAGCCCCGCCAGAAACTGGTGTCACCTTTCTGTCCACAGCACTGTCCCCAGTTCCCTGCCCACAGCACTGTCCCCAGTTCCCTGCCCACACTACTGTTCCCAGCTCCTGCCCACAGTACTCTCCCCAGCTCCCTGCCCACGCTGAGCCATGATGCCTGAGATTTTCTCGCCTTCGAAATCCAGTTTGGCAGCCAAATATGTATACATTTACAATTTCCCCAGCTTTGGTCCCCACTTTGGCTGCAGGCATACGATGCTCGTGGGTATGTGTGGAAGGACATGGGCAGTGCCATCAGTGCACAGATGTGGGGTCAACCCCACTGAGAGACCCAGTGTCACCCCTGGGGAGCAGCTCTTCTTTCCTCTGATAGCTGTGATAAGGTGGTATCGCTGCTGGTCAGGAGATATTGGGCACTATCTGGGTTTCATTCCCTAAAACCTTGCATGCAAATTGCTGCAAACTGAGCTACAGGATGGACCCAGAGAGGGAAGAGGCTTGGTGACCCTGCCACATTGGGAAGTGACACCAAGGGACTTTGACCACCTGGGCAGAGCTCACTGCAGCATTCACAGCCGCATGGGGAAATGGTGATTTGTTTGCTGTGACCATGGCTTTGCAGCAGGGTGGGGGCCACATCCTGTCGTGCCATGGGGAGGCTGTGTCCCAGGGAGGTGTGCAGCCCTGTATGCCTGCAGTCACCTCTGCCAGGCAGGGGTGAGGGAGAGTTAGGGAAATGCTCTGCTATGATGCTGCCCAGCTCACAGTCTCCTGCAGCCCCAAAGGCATCAGGGAAGATGCCCAGTGTAACCACATTAACCCAGTGTGGTCTTCTACCTTGGAGAAGGATGTTGGAGCTGTGGGTCCCAGCTGGGATGGCAGCAGAGCTGAATTTCTGCTCCCATCCCCAGTCACTGGGGCAGATGCCATCCCTGAGGTCCCCTTGCTCTCTGTCCCAGAAGCTGCAAGCCAAGAAGCACCAACCCCAAGAGATCCCCATAAGGTCCAGCTCCCATGGGACAAACCTCTGGGCAGCACTTAGGGTTCCCCATTTTTTCCCCCTGCCAATCAGCCAGAGGACAGGTTGACACGCCAGGATGGTGTCACAGACTGTCCCACAGGCTGTGCTGCCTCTGCCACGGCCAGCAGGATCGATGCCCATGGCAATGGGGACAAAATCCAGATCACTCCTTTTTTAGGGCCGGGAATGCTCCGCGCTGCCGGGAGCACTACCCGAAATGGTTCCTCGCCCATGTTTATAGTCTCCCTGACTCAGAGTTAATCCAGCAGCAGCTTGTTTATGCTGTAGGTTAAATAGTGTCAGGAGCCTGTCCTAATGGCTGTGTGATGGGCTGGGAAAGGCAGGGAGAGCCCCATTCCAGCACAGCAGTGTCCCTCACCCTGCTCCTGCAGCCTCCTTGCACACAGGGCCATGGCTCCACATTCCCTCTGCTGGATGGGGAACGGCAGGCGCTGGCGAGCCGTGTCCAGACTCAGTCCTGTGCTGGATCTGGGGGTGCTGATTTTGGAGAGTGCCTATGCAGTAGATCAGGAGGGTCTGGGTGGGTCAGTGAGCCCAGCAAGCTGCAAACCTGCCATAGGTTTTAATCCCAAATAGTCAATGGCCAACGTGCTCCACCTGCTTCACACACCCTCAGCCACGAAACTAGTCAATGGCCAACGTGCTCCACCTGCCTTCACACACCCTCAGCCACAAAATGTGTCCCAGTCCCCAAAACACATCATCCCAGCATGAAAGTCAGGTCTTGCAGCTACCGCATGCCTCACACATCATCCCAGCATGAAAGTCAGGTCCTGCAGCTACCACATGCCTCGGGCAAAGGGTGGGAAAGTTCAGCAACACATCCTTCATCCAACTGGAGGAAATTTGGCAAATGACCCCCCCAAAGTGAGACTTGATAGAAAAAAACCCAGTTCACAGGCCTGTGTTGGGAATTGGGCTCTTGTGGAGTGCTGGTGGCTGTGCTCACTACTACCTTTCCCTGTCTAGGTGGGTGTTCCTCTACGAGAAGGGCTACCAGTCTCAGGACAGCATCGTCAGCTCGGTCTCGGTGAAGCTGAAAGGGCTGACACTGACCAATGAGAGCACCATGGGCCCTCACATCTGGGATGTCGTGGACTATGTTTTCCCACCCCAGGTAAGGAGGCATGGTGGGTGGGTTGGGGGGGAGTTGCTTTCATCCTGGTGGCTGCTTTTCCCCACATGCTGAGGTGCAGAGAGCTAACCATCAGATGATGTCCCTATGGTGGAAAGCAGGTTGCTCCTGCCACAAACCTCTGCCCATATGCTCCCTGGGGAGCATTCAGTGCTTGGGACCCACCAAGGTTGATGGGGCAAGGTTGAGGCTGCCTCCAAGAAGACCAAGGCTCCTCCAGTGCTAGTCCTCCACTGTCCTTGGGGCTGGTGGCACTGCGGGTCCCCAGGGCCACCACCAACTTCCTGAGTAGTAGCAGAAGAAGATGAAGGACCCAAAGTTACAGAGAAAGGTGCTATCTGCCTGGATGTGTCCTGGTGGCTTGGATGCCTTACACCTTGCCCCAGGGACAGGCTCCTCACAGAGACTCCATGAGAATACACGGTGCTGGCTGTGAGCTCGTTGGCTGTGTCTCCACAGGGGGACAACTCGTTTGTGGTGATGACCAACTTCATTGTCACTCCTGGACAGAAACAAGGAACCTGCCCAGAGGTAAATGCACTGGCTTCCTTCAGCTGGCTCAGCTTCTGTAATTCAGGAGGGTTGTGGTGGTGGCACTGGGGAAGGACTTTCTGACATTGGGTGGTTTAGTAAAACCTGAGCCTGGCCCTGTTTCTGACTTGCTAGTGCTATGTGAAGGCTTTTATTCTGCTGAAAAATGACCAGCAACCATTTAAGTTTTCTTCCCTTTGAGATGATCAAGCAGAGCAGACTTGAGGCTTAAATAAAAGCATCTGTCTGGAGTTTAAAAGAGAAATACCCTCTTGTTCCTGCTTAATTTGGATATCCTTGGTTGGGAAATGGTGTATAGACAAGACTGGCTGAAGTTGAGCAGTGTATCCCTCAAGGAAAATGCTGCCTGGTGAGGCAGGAGGGACAGAGGGAGCAAAGCTGCAGGGTGGATGCTGAGAGGTGGCTGCTCTCTCTAAACAGCTGCCGGACGCCGGGCCCTGCATGGGGGACAGTGACTGCACCAAAGGGAAATACAGCCGCCAGGGACAAGGTATGGCTCGTGGCCCTGGTGTTTCTGCTGAGACACACTGAGAAGAGCTGTGTGGCCAGGGTGTCTGGCAGGGACTGTGAGCAGCTCTCTCTCTTCCCCACAGGGCTCATGACAGGCAAGTGTGTGCCCTACAACTCCTCTGTGAAGACCTGTGAGATCTTTGGCTGGTGCCCCGTGGAGGTTGATGACCATGTTCCCACGTAAGGAATGATGTTGTTTTCCCCCTTTCCCATCCCAGTCCTGCCCCAGCTGCACCAACAGCACTCAGTGTAGGGCAGAGGATGCCAGTGCTCTGTGAGATGTGGCCAGGACAGCCTAAATTGATGCAGACCCTGTGGCTGTACATGCTGCCCCATGTCCCCAGGGGATTTGTGTCTCTCCAGGTGTGGTTTGCTCCCCACCTTGCTGGCAGCTCACCCCATCTCTGCTAGGTGCTCTGTGAATGGATCAGCAGCCCCCACCTATCCTGTCTGCCCTCTCTGTCCCCTAAAAGTCATTTCCATCCTTCCCTGGGGCTTTTCTGCACCTTATTGGGATCTTAGAAAGGGAAGGGATGAAATCACCATTTTTCTGGGTCCTGCTTGTCCCAGTTTGGATGAATCTTCACCAAATGGTGCTTTCCTTAGAGGTGGGAAAGCTGAGTGATGGATGCATGTCAACACTTGTGTTTTTCAGCCCTGCTCTCTTGTCAGAAGCAGAGAAGTTCACCTTGTTCATCAAGAACAGCATCACCTTCCCCAAGTTCAAGGTGTCCAGGTAAGTGGAGGTTTGGGGAGATGGCTTCTGGTTGGTTCCCCCAGCTGTGTCCCTCAGGGGAAACCATGGGTGTAGCTGGGTGCTTGATACAGAGGATGGCATCCCTCATCAGCGAGCCCAGGTCTACTCTAACTGCTCATCACCAGATTAGCTCATAGGAACTGAGACATTTCCCTCCCAATTATCTGTCCCATCTCAGCTGATAGCTGTGGTTACAAGAAAGAAGGTTTCTGCAATTAACATATCCTGATTTACCCTCACATGATGCACATGAAAATAGTTTCTCTGCTTCTTCATTTTTCTTCTCCCTTTTCCTTCCTGAAGATAACAGTAAAATACTACATGGCACAGAGGTGTGTGTGCCAAAAATGAGCAGAAGCCTCGCTCAACAACAGTTCCCACCTGTTTCTGCAATGGGTTATGAAGTAAACCTATTCCAGGCAGCTCTGGGAACTGTGCCTCTGGCTGAAGGCACACTCATAAGAGGATTTGAGATGGCACTGATTAGATATCTGATTTGGAACAAACTAACAGAAGCTATTTGTGCTGAAGACAGCAGATTCTTCTCTTTAAGCTGACTGTGTCCCTGTGCCATAGCCAAGGTTAAATATCCTGGCAGCCAGCAAGCTTGGCAAAGTCTTGAGCTGACCTCATGCTGCACCCTGAGAGGTGGCTGGGAGAAGGGATTCCCCACCAGCAGCAAGGAGAGGTGGCAACCTGAGTGAGGACAGGCTGTAGGGGACATGGTGAGGGGAGAGAAGGTCTTGGGAGTGAGGGCAGCTGGGCAGAGGCTGTGCCCAACCCAGCTAGGTCGTGGGGAAACTTCCTGCCTTTGGTCACTGCTGACAGTTAACTGCTGAGCATCAGGGATGGGATGTGATTGTGCAAGGCACAAGTCTTACAAAACCATCTGGGTCATGGAGAGTCTATTTTTAGGCAAAAGAGCAGAGAGAGGTGGAAGGCAAGACATCGTCCTTTCCTTACACCCTATCTGGAGGAGTTAGCCAACTCCAGCTAAATGGGAAAACTGTGGGATACCTATCCATGAGCTGTCCCAAATAAGAATTGTTTGTGCACACAGCATGGCCTGGCAGAGCCCATGGACAAGCTGGCATGAGAGAGGGCTCTTGGTTATAAGGGAACTCTGGACGTTGTTTCCCACCCAAACTATTGTGTTACTCAGATTCTTTCTCACTTTCTTTTCATTGACAGGCGCAATTTGGTTGAGAGTGTTACAAAACAGTACCTGAAGAAATGCACCTATAACAAAGTCACTGATTCCTTATGTCCTGTGTTTGAACTGGGATACATAGTGAAGGAATCGGGTCAGAATTTTACCTTCCTGGCTGTTAAGGTACTTCAGTATCAAATGGTGTTTCTTGCTGACATGGGAAGAGGGACGCTGGCAGAGAAATCATCCCCATCCTGTGGGACAATTTTTTGTTTTCTCAAGATTCCTTGAGAAAAAAGAAGTGTCAGAATTAGCTGTTAAAGATTATGAATCTCCTTGGATATGGCCTAATATTTATGCCTTTCTTGGAAGCTCTTGACAGGATTTGACCCACTGGCAGTAAATCCAGGGTTCAGTTTGTTTTAATTTGTGCAATGAATAACTAGAGCTGCATGGCCAAATCCCATCCTATTGAGCTTGGAAATCCCAGCTGGATGGTCAAATATTGGTCATTGCACTGCAAACTGCAGCCTTTCCCCAGGCTCTGAAATGCAGTTTTGCCCAACACTTCTCAGACTGGTGTGTGAGAGTATCATCTATTTCTGGGCCTCAGTATCTTATAACAATTTTGCCAGGCATTGAATAAAATCAGATTTACATATATTGGAAGAGATTGCCCAGAGAAGCTGTGGATGTTCCATTTCTGAAAGAGTCCAAGGCCAGGTTGAACAGAGCTTAGAACAGCCTGGTCTAGTGGAAGGTATCCCTGGCCATGGCAAGGGGTGGAATGGGATAAGCTTTAAGATCCCTTCCAACCCAAGCCATTCTGTAATTCTATATATTAAAGGTGCAAAAATGAGCCTCTGGGGCATGACTATTCACAGCCTGGAGGGAGCTTGGGAGTGACAGCTTCATTTCCTGAGCAATCTCCTGGGCAAAATCAGGCAAGGGAAGGTTGTCCCATGAGGGACTTGCAGGATCTGTGGTTAGCACTGTTTCTCAGGACCTTGCCTTGAGCACAGGGTGCTGATGGGGAACAAGAGGGCATGAATCTAGTTGTGTATCCAGCATTGAGGGTGGAAGCAAGTGCCTCTGCAAAGGGTGATGTACAGGGTGCAAAGCTGAGGCTGCCCAGGAGGGCTGAGGCAGCAGTGGGGTCCATGTACCCTGGAGAGGCAGCTCACCTCATAGCATTGAGACAGGACACACATGAGGAGGGAAAGCATTTCTCCATGAAGTCCAGGTCCAAGAAGGGGCAACCTTGTGACTTCCCTCTTGGCTGCAGGGTGGAGTGGTGGGCATCACCATAGACTGGAACTGTGACCTCGACTGGCCCGTGCGGTACTGCAAACCCATTTACCAGTTCCATGGCCTTTACAATGATGACAGTAATGTTTCACCAGGCTTCAACTTCAGGTAAGGAAATGCCTGTTAATTCTCCAAGTGTAATTCAGAGGTGACAGCTTTTGGGTTCCCACAGCACTCAAGGGATGGTGGAAGATCAGGGTCTGTTCTCCAAAATACTCCCTACCTTTGCAGTGCTAGACAGCAGTGTTCTTTTTAAAACAGCAGGGGAAAAAAAGTGATAACACACCCCTTGGTCTCAAAATTACCTTTCCCTGTACACCCCCTCCCTTTTGCAGACTCTGCTGCTCAGCTGAGCTCTGGGGAAGCCCCTTGAAAGATTGGAGGTGGTGCAGGGTGATCCCACACTTCAGAACACATTCTAACCTCTGCTCTGTGTGATGCTGCCACTAATTCTCCACCAGTATCTACTGTCATGCAGCACTTGGGGACATCAGGTCAAACTGCACAAGCAGGAGCTGGAAATCCAACCTGCAGGCAGGGAAACTGAGGCACTGGGAGGAGAGGTGCCAACAGCCCAGCTCCTTCAGGGAGGTTAAGGAGAAGGTTGGGAACAGGTCTGTGACAGCACATCCCCAGATCTTTGTCCCACTGAGAATCAGGTGCTGTTGGGTTGCAGAGGGGCTGTTAGACAGCCTCACAGGCCATTAATGCTCACCATCCAATCTGACAGATATGCCAAATACTACAAAGAAGATGGGATGGAGAAAAGGACACTCTACAAGGTGTTTGGGATCCGGTTTGACATTTTGGTGAATGGCAAGGTAAGGGTGGCCTGGCACTGGGATCACCCCTGGATCCTCAGGACAGTAGTGCCATGTCCAGCTCTGTAACACAGCACTGGGGTCCTGTGGGGCCAGGAAAACCAGTGTGAATGGTTTTCTTGAGTGCTATTCCACTCACTTGGGAAGTCCTGGGGAAGGGAGCATAGAGGGGAAGTCTGTTTTGCAGGTCACATCTATCAGCTGCAGTTTGGTCAGTGGTTTTGCCCAAAAAACATCTCACTGGGGGAAGAACTGTGGAAAGTCAAAACCTTTCACTGGTATTTCCAGAAGCTGAACATTTGCATTTTCCTATTTTGTCTTTTTCTTCCCACTGGGAGAGAAGGCTTTCCTTGTTGTGTTCCTACTGGGAATGTTTAAAGGGTATACTTGTTTTAAAATTAAACATACAGGAAACAAAGTAACTTCAATGTATTTCAGCCTAATCCTAACCCACAATATTTTTCTGTTTGACCAGTTCTTGCCCAGCTCCTGTTTCTCTCCATGCTGTGGTTGTGGTTTGGGTTGCTGTGAGGCACTTTTGCCAAGCCCCACCTACAGCTATGGCACCCTGTTCTTTTCCCCTGGGCTGATTGTAACTTATCACCTATTTTCTCTGACTTTATTCAGGCAGGCAAATTTGACATCATCCCGACCATGACCACAATTGGCTCTGGAATTGGTATTTTTGGAGTGGTAAGTTCAGATATTTTCCAGCCTCTATATGGAGACTCTCAAATTATTCTTCTTGCCTGTGACATTCGTGGGAAGTGTCCCTGAGCAGAAGTGAAATACTGGCTCCTGCTCAGGAAACCAGGGGATGGGCAAAAGGAGGGAAGGAGGTGCTCTCCTGTCTTGTTAGCTCAGGGAAATGCATTCATGCTGACAACTGACTGATCTGAATTCTGCCCTGCCAATGAGGGGAAGGTCAGCTCTCATGGCAGGGCTATGTCTTGGTGTCCTGATGGTTTCAAGTTAGAGCTGGTGTTGAGGGGGTTTGGGAGGTGATGGGCAGTATTCCATGCAGGACAAAGAAACAGCATCCTGTTTGGTTCTGGTCATTAAAGACTTGGGCATGACTCAAAGGGTGTTGTGCTCTGCACTTAGCTGAAGTGGCAACACTTCATTTCTGTTGATTTAAGTTACCCAGTATGGAACACAGCACGCTTCATTCTGTCCTAAAAGGATATTTGGGGGTTGTACACTCTAGCAGCTGCCACTTTGTGGGTTGAAACAGAAGTGAGCCTAATTTGTGGGGCAAACTGGGACAAGCTGGAAGTACACTGTGATCCAGGTGAGGGAGGGAGGGCAGCCCCAACCCTAACTGTGCTTTGATTTAAGGCCTCTGTCCTCTGTGACCTGCTCCTGCTGCATTTCCTCCAAGGACGGGACTACTACAAGCAGAAGAAATTCAAATATGCAGAACAGGAGCCTGTAAGTAACAGCGAGTCCCTGCCCTGAGGAGGTTCTTGTGGGGGTGTGAGTGTGGATATGTGCATGAGTAATGATGCTCTAACACAAACAACATCCATGTTGGGGAGCAACCAGGCACCTTCCTGAGCCCTTGGGACTGTCAGAGACTGGGATCCATGAATCTCCTCTCCACATTTCTGAGATCTGTGTGACTCACTATTAATAGCTTTATTCTTTCTCTTTAACCCCAGATGTCCAATATCTGGTAACACTTGCATTGCTTTTAGGGAAGCAAGGGCAGATGAGTGCTTTAGCAAACTGGAAAATGTCCTCTTTTCTGCTCTCTGAGAACATCTCCATGACCATGGAATATTTCATGGCCTTTCATAGGACACAAAACCAGCTCCCCTCAAATTCGTATGAAAATATGCTTATACATTCTGGGTTAGAAATTGGTGCTCAGCCACATTCTTTCCTTGGAATTAGAAAGGGACAGATCTGTAAAGAATCATTGTTTCCTCTCATTTAACCCTCAGAAGTCACATAAGAAGGAAAAGGATCTGGACAACACACAGTGAGAGGTGAGTTGTGTTTCCACAGCCCTGCTATCTATCAGTGGCTGGCAGGAGTGAGGGCTGTATGTCTTGGGACTATCCCAAGGCCCCTGGGAAGGCAGCAGTGCTCCAGGGAAGGCAAGGAGAAGATCTGAGCTGTGGGCTGTAATGTCTAACCTGGGGTCAGTGTTTCTCAGCATAAGCAGTTGCTCAGGACAGCATTGGGTGTGGGATTTGGGACTGGCATCATCACTCAGAGAGGGGCAGTAGGGAGAAGGCACCAGAAATCACTGTGCACCTCTCTCTCTTGGCAGAATCCACACTGACTGACAAACCTGCACCCTCTTCCTCCTCCTCCTCTCCTACAACACCGTTGCCATCCCCTGTCACCACCCTGTGCCAGCCCCAGGGCCAGCAGGAGCAGCGTCTAACAGCAGCTCATGGGAAGGTGGTGCCCTGTAGCCAGGGCAGGGGCCGGCCGGCCCGGCACCCACACTCCGCTGGGACATGCTGTGATCATGATGAGCTAACTAAGGGACGCTTGGGGCCCTCTGCCAGCCCTGCTGCAGGCCACTGGGATCTGCCACCACTGCAGACCCTTCCAAAGGGCTCCCACTGCACCTGCCTGGTGTGCCAGGGTCATACCAGGGTACCACACACCTGAAGTCCCTAGGGAGAGCACTGCTGTCCTCTCCCTGCCTAGTGGTACCCTTGGACAGCTGCAACTTGAGGAGAAGAGGAGGGAAGGAGACCTGGCAGGAACCATGCCCCAGGAGAGAAGAAGGGTTATTTTGTAAGGATGTATTTTATTAAAAAAATAAACCTTTAGTTTTTCTACTACATCCCTGTGCAGTGCCCATGCTTGCCCCAGGGTGTGGGGGTTGCAGTGCTTTTTGGCACTGGGGGGTTGGTGCATGCAAAGCAATCCCAGGGGTTGGGCTGGAGCATGGGGCCCTTCTGTGATGGGCTCAGTGTTGGTTCCTCCAGACTCTGCCCTGCTGTGCAGGGCCCCTGGGCCTCTGGCCACAAGCAGGAGGTGTTATCAGTGTTTCCACTTGGGTTTCCTCCTCAGGCAGGCTGGCTGACAGGGAGCACTGGTGCACTGCCAGCCATCAAGATCTGCTGCCATGTGCCAGCTCTGCCTCCACTGCCCATGCTGGTCAGTGTTAGCTGGTCAGAATGGACCTTCTCAGCAGTAGCCTCACAAACCAGCTCTTCACACCCAGGAGCTAAACTTCCCCACTCTGACAGAAGATTTGAACTACTCAGCATGTACAGCTGGACATCAGGGACTGTGCTCCAACCCCACATCCCTGTGAGCACACCCTGCCCTGTGCCACTGGCTCTGTTCCCGTCTTGAGGATGCACCAGCATTGACTTTCTGCACAATCTCTCTCTGAATGTTTTGCTCCTCACAGAGGAAATTTTGCCCTGGATCCCAGCCACCACGGGAAAGTCAGTGAAGAAGCTATAGGGACATTTCTGCCTGGGACTGCAACACTGCTGACTGCAGTGGGGAACATGAGCCAGAGCCTGCAGGATGGACACACAGCACCAGGCTCATAGCACCACAGGCACGTGCCACAAACAGATGTAGATGATATTTGGTCAGAAGCTCAACAAACACCTGAA
>NW_008676768.1:0-5687 GCF_000695815.1 Acanthisitta chloris | reverse complement strand
AAGCCTCAACTTTCACAGGCAGGGTTGGTTTTTGTAAGGCTATCCATGGTTAATTTTTTCACCCTCTCTCATGCTGCTGTCCTGTGTAAGAGAGGTGCCAGGTGCTTATAGTAAAGATGCACAGAGGGTAAGGGAAAGCTCCCTGGTCGCTGGAGGAGTTGGTGCCTGCTTAGCGGGTGCTGGGGGCATGGGGCAGGAGGTATCCACACACCTCGAGGGCTCTCCTGCAGTGCCCATCGATGCCAAGCACTGCACCGTCCCATCTAGTGCCTCGGTGCAGCTCCCCAGTAAGCTGCCACCAGCAGAGGGGACTGCAAGACCATTTCACACAGACATGCCTGGGGAAAATCCAGTTGCCACAGACCAGACAGTGAAGAGAGAATGTTCAGGTAACCTTTCGTCCCCACTTGAACTGGGTCAATCTCCCGGCAAAACTTAAAATAACCAGCACAAGGCTGCAGGTAGCTCAAGGGGTTGTTTCTGCCTGCTTAATCTCTCAAGCTGCTTTTAATGCAAAGTGTCTATTCTTTTCTAGGAAGAATTAAAAGGCAGAATAGGAAATTAGGGAAAATGCTGCTTGTAAATGTTCCCCTGTAGTTGCTATTCTAAACCTCTGAGCTGGGATCCCTAAAAGTCCCAAGGCTGCTTTAAAAATCGTGGGAGGGTTTATTTTCATCTCCTTACTTGTTTTTTAAAATGCACAATCTTTGGGGGCTCTTTTCTTTGCTTTTCATTCACCATTTCTGCAAGCAGCAGAATGAGATATTGTAATTTTAATTCTTTCATCCAAACAAGCTCTTCCTCTAAGCCAGGGCCCCCAGGCCCTGTGGCTCCCAGGTGGGTACCAAGCAGAGCAATGGCTGTTTGGAGAAAACTGAGCAAGTGTTCAATTTTAGCATGCACTGGTTCCCCTCTGCCATTTGAAAAGGCAAGTCCATGGCAATTGTTGCAGTGTCCTGGTGTTGCTGCTGAGCTGCTTTCAGTGCAAGTCCCAATGGGGAGGTGTGGGTGACCAGCAGGACTCCTGTCCTCTTGGTTAGACCTGATCTTGCTGTGAGGATCAAGGGAGAATTTACTATGCTTGGACAGAAGAATTTTCTTGTGGCCAGAAAACAACTGTATTTGAAGCTGTAAGGATGCACCCAGTGTATCCTGCTTCTCTCTAACCTCTGTGCCAAAGTGTCACAGAAACACAAAGGGATTTGGTCATCACATGAAGACTCCTTCAAAGACAGGTTGCTATGTTGCTTCCCATTTATGCTGTGGCCAAGTGAGGGTTGGGTTGTTTGTGGAGGTTTTTAACTCCTTGTTTAATTGCATTTTGGTTTTTATACAAGTATTCATGAATATATAATGAAAAATACTAATAGAAAAGGAACCTTCAGCAGTTCAAATGCTACCCCAGAAAACACACAAGGAAGAACAGCTATGCTCCAACTAATCCCTAATCTTTACAATCAGCACTAACAAGCCTCTGTATGTGCTGGTGTCAGTGCTCTAAGGGTCTAACAAAGGACTCTTGCCCCAGTCATGGGTGTTAGATGACAGGAGCAAGACATCAGTGCAGTGTGACTATTCCCATTTCATAGAAAGGAAAACCAAGATCCAAGCAAATAATTTCTGAACATGTACTAAAAAGTACTGAGAATATTCTGCCTCTGGCCAGTTACTGGTGTCTGTGAAGGCTACCAAGGTTGGGCCTTGTATAAATACATCTTCTCACCGCCTCAGGCATGGTTATTTTGACAGAAATCAAGTAGCACAGATATTCCAGAAGAGCAATTGCAGAAAAACTTATTTGGCAATAATTATGCTGGATAGCGATGCTGCAGAGATGAAGAATTATATTTCAACCTTTGCAGAACTGACAACATTTAATCATTATGTTTGCTCCCAATTCCCAGCACAATGAGGCCCTGATTTTCAGCTGGTACTTCCAGACACCGTAACAAGGCAAATTAAAATGAATAACACTGAAGACGGAGATAGCTCCTTCCCTGTGCAACCTCTCCTATCTCTAAGCCCACTCATTCTTTCTCTAGCACAGCAGATTTCTGTTATTTTTAACCTAGTCCTCCACTTAGGACATTCTTGGATTTTTTCCTGAAAAAGCACCTACTTTTCTAGTTACACTAATTCCCCTTCTTGTTTGATGTGGGAGCATGTTTTCAGTCGGATAAATCCTCTGGCTGACACATAGTGAAGGACTGGCAGGATCATGGTTGCCCTCCCAGCTCTGAAGGATGCTTTTATTTCCATCTGCTCCAAAGTTGTACACTTGGGCCAGACTGTGCTGGCTGGCAAAAGGAGCTTCTCGGCCATTCGAGCACTAGACATCTGCAGCTCAGCCTGAAGCCACGTTCCCGGGGACACTGCTCATTTTTGCTGCTGCCAGCTCCATATTAATTATGCCATGCTATGTTCCTTTGGTGAAGGGCTCTCTCCTTCTGTTATCTATTGCTAATTGCTTTATTGCCTTATTTTAGAAAGCGTAAAGTCAAAAGTGTCCAAATGAGTTCTGAATATAGCAACAGTGCAGTCAACCAAGGGGCTCTCCAGCAGGGGTGAATCAGCATCGCTCCAGTTAACAGGGCTCTGCCTACCAGTACCAGGCATGGATCCTGCTCAGCTTATGGCACCACAAAGAGATTTCTTACAACAAATGATGCCTTCAAGTCTTATTTTTTTCTAAATGTACTTGTGAAATGCCTGGGGAAATGTAAGCTCTCTCCCTCAGGACTGTGACTCAAGGGCAGGTTAAATAAACACCCTCCCAGTTCTTGCACCCAGAAAATGTGGAAAATCAGTTACCAACCTACTGCACCAAATCATTATTGAACAGAAATATCAAAGTCTTGTTTTAACACTGTTGTAGCCATTGTGGTCTAAGCATCAGACAGACATTGCTTGGGACTCTCTTTGTATTGGTCATGGCTGCTCTGCAGTGCAATCACCTCTGAATCATGAAAAGGGAAACTAAGGCACATTATTTTTTCGGTTTCTTTTTGTTTTCTGGAAGAAACAGCAGGTAATGACTGAGCTGAGCTAACCAGGTTATTTCATTAGGTCAAGTGCTGGCAGACTTTGCCAGAGGTGATTGTTTCAAACCCTGATGCTGGTGCTAAACTGTTTCAGACGTCACTGGGGATTTAAACTGCCTGGTGCTGAAGGAGGCAGGTGTTTAGGTGACAAACCTCAGCACTTTCCAAACAGCAACTCCTAGGCATATCAAAGTCAAATGAATCAGCCCAAATGACTTCTGAAACCTTTGCAAATGCTCCTCAGCCCATTATGGCAAGAGGAGCAGGAGGCTGAAAATTTTACTCCTTGCTCAAGTGAAGCTGAGTTGTCCCTGTATGAGCAAGGTCCTGCTTGATTGAACTGAAAGCCCTTGTGAAACAGGTCAATATTTTATCTTATATATGTTATATGCTGTCCCAACCATCCTCCTTCAGAAACAGTGGGCACTGCATCGTTTGTGGTTTTGGTCTGGCTTCTTTGCTCTGGCTGCTGCAAGAAGGAATTGTGTCTACCTGAAGTGCAGAACTGGTCCAGATAACAGCTGAAGACATGAAACCACAGCAACACTGTCAGAATTCTGAAAAAAATACATTGAAGGAGACTGACAAATTGCCAGTAGTAAAAAGTAGAAAACACATTTGGTCACTCTAAACTGCAGCAGGTGCTGCCACCCTTCTGCTGGATAATGTCCCACTGCTGTTCACCTGCTCCAAGAGACCTTTCCCTGCCCCAGTGTTTGCTGGTCATGGAAGGTCCTCTCTGCTGGATTTTCCCTGTGATGAGCTGAAAGAACAATAATTTCTAGCTTTCTAATAGAGGCCATTTCATTGAACATAACAACTCTTTAATAGTCACGCTTAGAACCACTCAACATTTCAGTGCAAAGGATTCTTGACTGAAAATTGGCAAAGAGAATGCAAAAATATTTTAGATGGAAGTGAAAGGGCATTAGCCCTGTATAAACCTGTTCATCCATAGAGAGTTGCTCAGCAGCCTGTGACCAGCCCAGGGTGACAAAGCACATTTCTGCAGGAAATACAAGATTTGGATGAACATAGCAAATTGCAGTAGTGTATGACTATACTAAACATACCCACAGAACGAGTAAGGGGAAAAGTTCATGGTCTTTGTGAGGCTTACAAGACAACTTTGCTGTTGTAATGATTAGTGTCTCTTAATTACATTTTGGTACTTCTCTAAACACAGTGACAACCTGAGGAAGCTTTTTTTGTGATGGGAAACAGAGTTGGTAGTAAACCACGAGCTGCATTATTAAGATGTGGAGTTATTCTGAGTTATGAAACCCATGGTAAGAAACTAATTTGATTCCAAAGCAGAGGATTACTTGAGACCCACTGGAAGCAGGCACAGGCATTTCTATCTGCTTGTTGTCACAGCGGGAAGGAGCAGCAGTCTGCAGAGGGTTGAGTCAGGATGTGGATTTAATCCAACTCCTGTGCTTCAGCTAAATCCAAGAGTCCTGGTGGGGACCCTGAGTGGAGTCACAACAGAGCCCAGTGAGCCTGGCCACGAGTCATTTGTCACAAAACCAACATCTCCATGAATCCCACGGGAAACGCTTCACTGCTGGGTGCAGGGCTGCAGTGGGAACCCCTCGACCCAGGGGCACGGCCAGCCAGGAGCCAAGAAGGTGAAAGAGAGTAGGAGAAACAAAATCAAAGCATGAGTCATAAACCACAGAGGGCATCTGCTTGCAGGAATTCCTTGAGGGACGGCAGTGGAATTAGACGATGTGCAGCATTTTTGCCTATTGCTGTAAGAGTTCAGAAAACATGTATGGTCAGGGTTGGGTGTTGTCAGCTGAGAGACAGCCTGGATGAGGGGATACTCCTGTGCCAGGATGAGAGGGCAGTCCTGTGCCTGGATGAAGGGACACTCCTGTGCCAGGATGAGGGGACACTCCTGTGCTAGGATGAGGGTATACTCCTGTGCCTGGATGAAGGGACACTCCTGTGCCAGGATGAGGGGATACTCCTGTGCCTGGATGAGGGGATACGCCTGTGCCAGGATGAGGGGATAGTCCTGTGCCTGGATGAAGGGATACTCCTGTGCCTGGATGAGGGGATACGCCTGTGCCAGGATGAGGGGATAGTCCTGTGCCTGGATGAAGGGATACTCCTGTGCCTGGATGAGGGGATACGCCTGTGCCAGGATGAGGGGATAGTCCTGTGCCTGGATGAAGGGATACTCCTGTGCCTGGATGAGGGGATACGCCTGTGCCAGGATGAGGGGATAGTCCTGTGCCTGGATGAAGGGATACTCCTGTGCCTGGATGAGGGGATACGCCTGTGCCAGGATGAGGGGATAGTCCTGTGCCTGGATGAAGGGATACTCCTGTGCCTGGATGAGGGGATACGCCTGTGCCAGGATGAGGGGATAGTCCTGTGCCTGGATGAAGGGATACTCCTGTGCCTGGATGAGGGGATACGCCTGTGCCAGGATGAGGGGATAGTCCTGTGCCTGGATGAAGGGATACTCCTGTGCCTGGATGAGGGGATACGCCTGTGCCAGGATGAGGGGATAGTCCTGTGCCTGGATGAAGGGATACTCCTGTGCCTGGATGAGGGGATACGCCTGTGCCAGGATGAGGGGATACTCCTGTGCCTGGATGAAGGGATACTCCTGTGCCTGGATGAGGGGACACT
>NW_008676767.1:0-1466 GCF_000695815.1 Acanthisitta chloris | reverse complement strand
GTGAAGGGCCTTGAGGTGAAGCCATATCAGGAGCAGCTGAAGTCAGTCGGTCAGTTCAGCCTGGAGAAGAGGAGACTGAGGAGAGACCTCATTGCCGTATACAACTCCCTCACAGATGGAAGTGCAGAGGCAGCACTGACGTCTTCTCTCTTGGGTGAAGGGCCTTGAGGTGAAGCCATATCAGGAGCAGCTGAAGTCAGTCGGTCAGTTCAGCCTGGAGAAGAGGAGACTGAGGAGAGACCTCATTGCCGTATACAACTCCCTCACAGATGGAAGTGCAGAGGCAGCACTGACGTCTTCTCTCTTGGGTGAAGTGACAGGACCTGAAGGAATGGTCTCAAGTTGTGTCAGGGGAGGTTTAGGTTTGGTACTGGGAAAAAGTTCTTCCCCCAGGGGGTGTTTGGGCACTGGAACAGCTCCCCAGGGCAGTGGTCACGGCCCTAAGCCTGACAGAGCTCAATGAGTGTTTGGACAATGCTCTCAGGCACATGGTGTGATTCTTGGGGATGTCCTGTGCAGGACCAGGAGTTGGACTCGATGATCCTCGTGGGTCCCTTCCAACTCCAAATATTCTGTGACTCACAAAGCAGCTTCACAGTGATGCTCAAGGGTCCACCAGTGAGCCCTGCCAGCCCGGAGGAAATCTGAGCATATCAAAGGTGCAAAGTCAGTGACTGAAGCGCACCAAACCCCTCTCTCAGCTGACCAGCAGTGGGGCAGGTTTTGTTGATCAGTCATAATCCTCCTGCCAGGGCATTAAGGGAGCAGCGTGGAAGGGAACCCGCGGGCAGCGCTGCCCGGTGCTAGGCGGTGCCTGGCGGTTGTACAACTGCCCCATTTTCCTGTGCTGTGCTTTTGTCCTTGCACCAAAACATGTAACTGCGTGGGATGAAAGGCAACGGCAAATTGGATTGTGCCTTAATCTCAGCCGAAGCGCTGTCTTCACAGAGATGTAAACCCAAAAGCTTTGGGCTTCTCGCAGGCAGGAGAAACTTGTAATACACGAGCTAGTTGTACAGCAGCTAAGTAGTCCCTGAAGAGCATCTTCCCCGCCTCGCCGCAGTTTGATCATTCCACTTCCCAAACATCTCCTGCGCTGCAGCATCTCCTCTGAGCCCGTGGTGGAGGGAGCGTCTGTCGCACTGTTTTGAGGACACCGTTGTGGTCATCCACATTCCCCACGACTCACTGTACCCCAGTAGTGGGGAGTCAGAGCAGAGCACTGCGTGGGGACACTCACTGAGTCACTGAGGGACCCTCGCTGGGGGACAGTCGCTGAGGGACAGACACTGACGGAACCTTGCTGGGGGACAGTCACTGAGTGACCCTCACTGAGGGACCCTCGCTGGGGGACCCTTGCTGACGAACAGTCGCTGAGGGACAGTCACTGAGTGATCCTCACTGAGGGACAGTTGTTGAGAGACCTTTGTGGGGACAGTCACTGAGGGATCCTCACTGAGGGACTC
>NW_008676766.1:8063-10479 GCF_000695815.1 Acanthisitta chloris | reverse complement strand
AACAGAATAAAGGATGAGCAGGGGTCCAGAAATGATCACTAGTGAATTACTGGTCTTTCCAAAATGTCCTCATGTCCTGGAGTTCCCTTTTCACCCTGAGCGCTTGGCAGCCTGCAGGCCAAGAGAAAGTCCTGCTTTTGGGACCCTCCAGGAGTGTTCAGCTTGTGTTCCTCCTCTGGACTGTTTTTCTCCCAAGGTGAGCAGAGGTGTTGACACTGGGGCAGTGGCTGAGTGGAGCCAGGTGCTGTGTGGTGTGTTCTGGTGTGATGGGGCTTTGCTGGTTTTGACTGGGAGGGCTGTTTCCTTCAGTTCTGACTGATTCTAATCTGCAGTAAACCCAATGCAGTGCCTGAAGCATCACCTCAGTTGAATCCTGAGCACTGAGTGCTCTGCTGGGGCTGCTGAAAGCTGGAGATAGGAGGATGTGGCAGATCGCTGTTCTGCAGTCCAGGCCTGGTTGCTCTGGGAGTCCAGCACGGTGCAGTCTTTGTTACTGTTCCAGGTCCCAGAGGTGCTGCATGTGTTCCTATTCTCTGGCTATCAGCCTTTGGCATTGGGGGGCACATGTGTGTTTCCCAGAGAGCCTCCTGGAAAGAGCTGGAGTGAGTTCAGCCTGTGCTTGTCCGGAGACAAAAGCTTTAAAGCCCTGGGTAAGGATTTGGAGACACCACCAAAATTTGCTGAAAACACCTCCCAAGGAGGAGAGAGCCAGGCTGCCTCCGTGTGAATAAACAGCTCTGTCTCCATCTGGCCTGGGCAGACTCTGTGCCAGATGCTCTCCGAGGCAGTGGCGTCTGCAGAGATGGGTCCTTGGCAGACTCATGTTGGTATGAGAACCCACAGTGTTGGCCCTGTCACCTTCAGAGGCAGCTCTGGGAGGTTCACACACACTCTCAGAGTGTCAGAGCACAACAGTTGCTCTGCTCTGCCTCACAGGGCCTGGGAGAAAACCTGCTGCAGGTACATGTTCAGTGGCTGTGTGAAGGGATGGGGGACAGGCTGGGAACAGGGACTGAGCACAGTCTGGGTGGGTTTGGTTATACGTAGCGCTGCAACATGCCTTAAAATTCCAGGGGTCTCCTCTGAGAGTCACTTGTCTGTGGGACAGGAGCTGGGCTGAGCTCCAGGGGGCTGAGCCCCAGGAAGAGGATGTGCAGGATCTGGTGGCTCTGGCTGAGCCCCAGGCAGAGTATGTGCAGCACCACAGTGGTCATGTTGTGATCTGGCATCTCTTGGTCAGGCCTGGACACTCTCTGCAGAACTGTGGGGGCACAGAGACCTCCCCCAGGCTGCACCAGCACCTTGGAATGCTCCATGGAGCCTGGAGCACATCCCGTCCTGCAGGACCCGTGGTGCCGGAGGAGCAGCATTTGCTGCAGAGGTGGGGGCTCCTGCCAAAAGTGGGGAGACACAGAGCTGGGGCTGTGGCAGAGGACACCCCACACCAGAGCTGCAGCCTGAGCATCTGGGGGTGCCATTCAGCAGCACAACCCAGTCTGCTGCTGGCTGTGCCCGTCACCTTGGGTAAGGTCATGTCATTCTATACAGATCTGGGGCCCTGCCACTCTCCCCAAAGCAAATCCCCTTAATTGAGTGTCTAATTAATACCTAAAAATACTGCCCTCAGCTGCTGCCGGAATCTGCCCTGCAGCAAAGGTAAGGCAGGACCCGCAGTGCCGTGGCCCCATAACCTTGGGAAGGTGCCTCAAGAGCATCACGTGTGCTCCCCAGTGGGTGCTGTGGGCACCCTGTGCCCCCGTGGGGTGCAGTGACATGCTGGGGTGGGCTCAGCCCTTTTCCTACTGCTAGGGGTCTTGTCTGCATCAGGGGAAAAACCAGGAAGGAAAGGTCCTGCCCCTCTGCAGGGTCTCACTGGGGTTTCTGGGCTCTCTCCAACCTTCTGGTTTATCCCAGCCCAGAAGTATGTTTAATCCACAAGTCTGAGCTCAAGGATTTGCCGAAGAGGTTGGCATATGTTGTCTGTACTGTTGGTGGGCAGTAGCCACCACGGGTGGTGTCTGTCCCTGGGATTCTGTGTCCTGCCCACAGGAGCTGCTCCCCAGGGCCTGAACTCCTTAGCCATGGCATTAGCTGAGCTGTAACATCCCTTTGTTTGGTGGCTGGTATTGGGGGAGGAGGTGATAGTCTGTCCTCTCGTTCCTCCCATATGCATATCAATATATACATATATTTTAGGTTTTTGACGCAGGCAGAGCAGACCCTCCCATATGCATATCAATATATACATGTATTTTAGGTTTTTGACGCCAGTGCAGGCAGAGCAGACCACACTGACAGCAGCGATGGGACCCTCGCGGTGCAGCCCCAGATGCCTTTGCTCTCGCGTGGGGCCACGGCTGCGCACGCCGGGGGGTCCTGGGGAAGCTCCTGCGGGCGCGGCCTGGCCCTCTCAGAT
>NW_008676766.1:0-7780 GCF_000695815.1 Acanthisitta chloris | reverse complement strand
GGCGAGCGCTCGCTTCTCAGATCCAGGGAATCTCTCAAACTTTGAGTTTCAGATCCGTGTCTCGCCTCCTGCACCTGCCAGGATTGGGGTGGGTGCGGAGCAGAGTGGGGAGCAGCACCAGCCTGGGGTCCTGCGCAGCCAGGGCGAGGTGTGGGGGCTGGAGGGGCTCAGTGCTCTCACCAATTAGTGCTGGTGGTGACAGCTCCTGGTCAGTGTTCCTGCTGCAGGAGTGCCTGCCCCCCCGGGCTGCTGTCACCCTCCAGGAGGGGTGTTCTTTGCTCCAGGGGGTCAGTGGGATGGGGTCATGCTGTGCCAGGGCAGGGGCTCTGCGATGCCTTTGAGGTGAAAAAGAACCCAGAGATCAAAACCCCAAAAGAACGAGGAGCATTGTCCTTGTCCTTGCTGCAGGCAGAGGGATGGGGCTGTGGGTGGGCTGGAGGGAGCATGAAGCCATGTGGGTTCCAAATTGGCTCTTCTGACTCACAGCACTCTGAAACCATTTTGCATTTATTGTGTTTGATTAATCTTTTTTTATTTTATTTTAACTTTCCCCCCTCCTTGCTTCCAGAGCTGGGCAGGGACCTCCTCTGCTGCTCAGAGGATGCTTTGCCATGCTGCATCTCATCCCATCTGTGATGGGTCCGAGTGAAAACCTAGGGTGGGGAGCAGGCTGGAGACAGATCCAGCTTGGCTTTCCCTCCCTCCTTCCCTCCATCCCACGGGTGTTTTCTTTTTAGACAGAACAGTATTAATAACTCCAGGCTATTTTTAACTCGCACGCTGGAGCGCGTGGTTCGTTTGTGGGGGACAGGGAGCAGCGACTGGAGTGCAGGAGTGGGGCAGCTCAGCCTCTGCACCCCACTCGGGGCTGGGGAAATCCTTCAGCTGCTCCCAGCAGCCAGAACCTCACTGGCCCCAGTGAGGACCCCCCTGTGGTGCCAGCATGAGGGACCCCAGGGCTGCGTGGACTCTGTGGGAGAGCCCCGGGAAGAGGCTGCTTCCCTCGGGGAGGTTTTGACGCCTTTCAGAGGGTTCAGAGCAAACTCCTGCACATGTCCACACTGTGATGTGGAAGTAGCTGCATTCAGGTTTGAATTGGGGTGCTGTTTTTGACCCTGAAAGGCAAAGGGGTGCCCTGGGTCACCCTGGACGAGGACTTTTCACTGGGGAGGGTCCATAGCCCATGGCAGATGTCTCTGTGTGCCATATCCCCACGTGCCATGTTCCCCTGCTGCGAGCAGAGATCATCAATGCTAAGACTGCTCGTTCCCTCTGCCTGCCCAGGTCCCTCTGGACACAGCAGCCCCCTCTTAGCATCATTGCCCATCCCTGGACGGCCCCTTCATCCCCCCTTGGACATCAAGCACTTTCTGACCTTCAGACTCAACGGGACGTCACCGCTCAACCTCTTCCCCAACTTCAACACGGTGAGTCCCCAGCGACGGGTGGGCTTTGGCAGCGGGACCCTTCCTCCCCTGCAGCAGTCCCTCCTCTGCACAGCACCACCCCTGAAACCCCACCAGGTAACTTCTGGTTTAATTCCTGGGGTCTTTGGCTGCTGGATGCCAGTTCAATATGCTTGTCCTGCCCTTAGCTCGGAGCTGTTCCTGCCCAGCCAGCGCCTGTTGGTACCAGAATTAAAAACATGGTTCATTTTAACCAAGATCAGTTGGATTTTGCCCCTGGAATCAATAGTAATAAAGTAGCTCTGGAGAGCAGTTCATTAGCTGAAAAATAAATAAGGAAAAGGAAAGAGAAGGTGTTAAGAGGAACGTGGCTGGTGCTGTGGGGGTTGAGGGGGCTGAGGTGCTGCTCCCACTCCCTGCTTGGGCTTTGACACGTGTGTGGCCAAAAATACATGAAAATGTCAGGTGTGAAGTGGTGTTTTCCCCATGCCATGCTGCTCCCCCAGGCTGGTCCCAGCCCCGGGGTGTCTCCATCCCCCTGGGTGCTGCCCAGCATCGCTGGGGGGCCAGTTCTGCTCCCCCTCTCCCCCCGCAGAGGCAGGGCTGGCGGTTCAGTAAATGCCCCTTGTTTTCCCTGGTGAGCCTGGAAATGGGACTTTCCTAAGCCTCCTCCCTGCTCAGCCTTCTGTGAGTGGCTTTGAGCTTAAACCTGCTCGGAAGGTGCAAATTATCGCCGAGATCTTCAAAGACTGCACAGAAATTAAGTGCGGGATTCCTGTTGCTGCTGAATGGGATTCAGGCTCTGAGTCCTTTAAGCTCTTTTGAAGCCCCAGTCCAGCCTCTCTCCAGGCTAATGAGCAGGAACACGGGACAGGAGGGGTTTGATGCCTTTACAGCTCCTGCTCTTTGTCTGGGCTCTTTTTTTAGTCACTGGAGTCAGGAGTGAACTGGACCTGTTGTTCCCTGCCCTTGGCTCCTGCCTGCACTGTCTCGGCACGTGTTCACCCTGGGTTAGTGTGCTGGTTTGAAAGCAAACCAGTGAGAGACTGCAAGTCAGAAGTACAATTTAATAGGAAAAACAAAACAAAGCAACAACAAATGCAACAGTACAAAAAGAAACCACTGACAGAGTCAGAAAGCAGCCTGACACCCTGTCAGTCAGGTGATGGTGGTAGTCTGATGAAATGGTGCTGCAGTCCTCCTGGAGCGATGGGTCTGTTGGAGCAGTGATCCCACAGATCTCCCGAAGGTCCAGCAGCAGTTCTTGTCCTCTGGGAATCCAGCAGGGAAAGGGCTCTGTGCTGGTCCAAACCCCAGCTTATATCCCTGTGGGAATGCTTGGCTCTGTGTCCCCCCCCACCCGTGGGAATGCTTGGCTCCCCTCTTAGGGTGCAGCATCTCACAATGGGACGGTGTCATTCTCTGGGTCATGCCTAGGCCCCCTGACAGCCCATGAAACAGAGACAGCCCCTGAGGGAGCCATCAGGGACAGCGATCCCTCCCCCCACCTGCTTTAACAGCTTGTGGAGACAATAGAATACATACCACGGGTTACCCCCCACGCTGCAACCCAGGACAGTTAGTGCTTAAAAAAAATTAGTAGTTTGGAAAATGAATCTGGTTCTTGCTGGAGCTACACAGCTACACAGTGTGGTGTGGCTGCTGTACTCTGTGTGAGCTCCTGCTGGGGAGGACAGGGCGGATGGAGATGCCAGGGGAGGCTGTCTCAGCTGTCCAGGCATGTGGAGTGAACCACTCTGAGCTCAGAGCTGAGCCCTGCATGTGCTGTTAGCTGGGCAGAGCCAGGGCTGATGGTCTGGGGGCAGAAGCTGCCCCTTTGGGGTGTGCCCGTGTGGTAGAGGTGGCCGAAGGACGCTGGGTGAGGGTCAGTGTGCGCTGGGCTGGTGACTGCAGGAGCCAGAGCAGAGCCCCATCCTGTGGGATGCAGGGCTGGAGCATCCCTGTGCCCTGTGCCCTGTGCTGGGCTGGTGGCTCCTCAAGTGACTGTGATGCCAGGTCAGACCCCGCTGGCTGAGCCTCAGGGCGTTTGGGGAGGGTGGGAGGGGTAGCAGTCAGGGTCTGTCCAGCGCTGAGGTCACTGCCACATCAGAGCTGCTGTACAATGATCCCAAGGGTTCCTGTTCCCTGCTCCACATTGCTGGTGATGCCACGAGGGCTCAGCGATGCCCTGACGAGCAGGAACTGCTGCACTGCCCAGCAGAACACTCTGCACTCAGAGCAGGTCACAGGGCTCCCATGAACCCAGCAGATGTTTTACTCTGGAGCAAGCAAAACCCTTCCAAGCTGAGGGCAAGGAGCCTCCTGCCACTTAGAGCAACAACAGGGAAAAATGACCCTGACACAGTACAGGAGGCATATTCCATGCTCCAAAGGCCCTTCCCTGCTCTTGGGATGCTGCAAATCCCCAGGACCCAGCAGTGACTCGTGAAACTCCATCAGGAGACGGATGCTGCGTCCCTGTGGATTCCCGACCTGACCGCGGCGGCGCAGGGAGCTCAGCACAGGGATTGCTATTTATATCGTCAGGAACATCCAGGGATAAATAAAGTAATGTGAGTCAATACAAATTGGCTATAAAGCCAGGACCTTATTCCCCAAGAGCGTGGTGCCCAAAGCCACCTTCTGCGCTGGCTCCGTCCTGCTGGAAACCGCCGGGGAGAGCCTCAACCCCCAGCTGTGGGCGCTGGTATGTACAGCTGTGGCACAGCCCCCTCGGGGGCTGGGGGGTCTCCCTGGTATCCGAGGGAGCTGTGAGGGTGCGTGGCAGGGAGGAGATGGTGAGGGGCTCGTGTTCTCACTCGGAGAGAAGCACAAGAGATCTCGGGTGGCACCAGGATTCAGGTGTGCTGCGCGTGGGATGGGGCTGGGCTGTGCTCCTGGCAAAGCACCTGGCACACCACGGGCACAGTGTGGGCATTTTGTGGGCATGTTGTGCTCACCAGAGTGGGGAGCAGCCGTGGCAGGGGTTGCTCAGCCCCAGGTGTGCTCCCAAGGAACGGGTGCCTGAAGGCTTGTCAGGATGCAGTGCTTGTGTTAGCTCTGGGATAGCAGAAGCAGCAGTAGCCACCAGCTGCACCTGTCTTGCCTAGGATGCCCAGGGCTGGGGTGAGAGCCAGTTCCAGCAGGCAGCATGGGTGCTCTGATGGACACAACTCCTCGTTGTGCCACAGGGCTGAGCAGTGGGGAGCTGGCAAAATCTGCAGTAGGTGTAAAGCCCCAGATTGGTGCCATCACCTTATGCCCCAGAAGGATGAGGAAGCCCTTTGCTGAGGCTGCTCTGGAGTTGCCACTGGCTTTGCTAGCAGGTTCAGGTTGAGGTCAGGATGGTCCCTGGCCACCTTCGTGCCCTCCTGCCTTTTCCTCTGTGCCCTTTCCTCTGCTCCCTGCCCTGTTCCTGCCACAGTGCTCAAGGGTGGATGAACATGTGGGTGCTGGTGGGAGCCACCAGCCAGGCTCCAGCACCTCACTCTGCTGTGAATATTGAAGACATTTTTCTTTCCTTTGCATGGAAAAGGTGGGTGTCTCTCTGGAAAACAAGTGCCAGCCCAGCAGCACAGGGATGCTGCCAGCAGCACATTGCAATGTTTATTGTCAGGGGTAGAGCAGCATCTTTTCCATCTGTAGCTTCCTCCGGGGAACCCCAAATGCCTCTTCATTTATATGCCAGATAAGTGAGTAAAATTTCATAGCAAACAGGCACTTCATTAATCACCTGCTTTTACCATTCTGCTCACTCCTGGAAAGGAATTCAGGGTCTTGATAATGGCACTGTTGTCCAGGCATGTGCCTTGAAGACTGATGCACCTGTCTCGGCAGCGAAATAGCTTTGCAGAGAAATACGATCGCTGAAAACCCTGAGCTCTCCTGACAGCAGGACTCAGATAAGATAATCTGCCTGTGCCACAGGGTAGGGAACAATACTTGCATTATAGATTAGAGCCACGCTCAGACAAAGAGGTTATTCTTACGATTTCTCCCTTCATAAATGCATTTTGTTTAAAACAATTATGGCTTTTGGAACCAGTTTGGTGCCTGGGCTGCGGAATGAGGCCGAGCCCTGGGGCGAGACAGAAAGGCCAGGGGCTGGCACTGGCCACGTGCTCAGCCCCACTGCGACCCCAGGAGGGCTGGAGGATGGACACAGCTCCTGGCAGGTCCCTGAAGTGAGTCTGTGTGGGCCCAGCCCAGTGAAGGAGTTGTCGTTGTTGGGTTAGAGCAGGTGAAGTGCTCACTTGGGCAGCAGTGGGGCAGCCCAGAGAGGCTTTCATGGGCACTGTGCCTTGGGTGAGCTGCATCCACGTCTGTGGGCATTGGTGTCTCTCCTGCCCTAGACACTGCATGGGCTGTCATTGTCCTGTGGGCCAGCACACGTGGCCCTGCTCATGCCTCTGGCTTTGCACAGGGATGTTCCAGCTCCCTGGGGAAGAGTACATGGAGGATGAATGGCTGGTTGCTTGTTTTGGCCAGCTCTAGCCCTGTTCTAATGGTTTCTGCTCCCACTGAGCGGCCCCAGCACTGGGAGGTCAAGGGCAGCAACTGGGACTCAAACAGAAACCAGTAATTTGCCACCCATGACATCAGTGTCTGTGTGGGGGGAGAGGGAACATGGGGACACACCGGGGCAGGCAGGATCTTGTCCTCTCTGCCAGAGCACAGCCATCATTTAGCTCCTGTGAGGCTGGTGGTTTCAGAGATGGTTGAAGCAGGATGGGAGCCGGTGTTGATGCAGCATGTTGCTGGGGACCCTCCACGGCCATGGGGGCTCCTAGGCAGCCACAGCTCCTCACTCCTTCCATCCCCCCAGGGTGAGCTCTGTGGTGTTGGCAGCTGCTCCTTGGGAGCACCAGGGGTCACCAGGTCACGGTGCCATGACAGTGTGACCGTCGTAACGTGGCACTAAGCTGCCTTCTGCCCTCCTTCCCCTTCCAGATGGACCCGGTGCAGAAGGCTGTGATCAGCCACACCTTCGGCGTGCCAGCCCCGCTCAAGAAGAAGCAGTTCATCTCCTGCAACATCTGCCACCTGCGCTTCAACTCTGCGGTAAGAGGGGCTACAGGTGGGGCTGGGGGTCATGCACAGGGCCAGAGCCTGAGCCTGGACACCCCACAACGATGGGGCAGTTTCATCCTGGAGATGCTGGTGCTCAGTGTTGGGGCTATGGGAGCTGTAGGTGCTGTGGTCACCTCCCTGGGTCCCTGCGTCTTGGCCAGGCTCTGCCACCAGTGGAGGAGCCACCCCAGCCTGGCTACACTGGATCCGCAGTGCCTGGGGCTGGTGCTGCTCTCCTGGCAAAACACAGCACTTCTGGGCTTCACGATTCCGCTCCACAGCCAAGCGGCTCGGGAAGAGCATTGCTTCCCTCTTCCAGGCTGCATCCCAGCTGGAAGTGCTGTGCTCAGAGAGTCAGTACCACCATGTGCTCCCAGTGTCCCCTTGAGCACCCTGCTCTGCCCATCCCTGGTCTACCCATCCCTGCTCTGCCCGTGTCTGCTCTACCCATCCCTGCCCTACCCATCCCTGCCCTACCTGTCCCTGCTCTGCCCGTCCCTGTCCATGTCCCCCCAGGTGCCCCCGCAGGAGCAGGCACTGGCACAGACCCTCACACCCCGTGGGTGTTCCAGCACGGTGGCAGTGACCTAATTCAGCTGTGCCCAGCCCCGTTCCAGCCCCGTTATCCGAGGGGAGCTGATTGTCTTTGCTAATGAGGCCCCGCGCTCCGTTGGGCACTTTGCTTTCCCACGTACTGGCCTCAGCCCTGGCTGCCATTCCCAGCCCTTGGAAAGCCACGGGGGAAGGGAAAAGGATGGGATGCTTCCCCCTGCCGAGCCCGGGAAGCCTCAGCCGACCCTCGGGAATGCTGTGCAAATTAATCTGTGCTGCTCAGGGGTGCAGTGTCTAATTCATACTGGGGTTCCTTTCCATAAATTGCCAAGCCGAGGTTGTTTTGGGGGACAATGTGGCATTGTCCTCGCCTGGAGGACACTGATGTTTGGGGGATTTTCTTTTGTGGCTGTTTTTATCAGTTCGGTGCAGACATGAACCCATTAGTGTCGCACTTCGTTATCCAGTGTTTGCTGGGAGAGAGGAGCTGGGGAATCATGTGTTGGACATCCCTTAGGAAACAGTCAGAGATGTGTCAGCCCCACTGATGCACCTCTTTATTTCATTTTTGCAGCAGTGATTCCTTGTACATTTCTGGAATCATAAATTTTGCCTGAAAGCTGCTTTTAGGAGTGACTTGATGCATTTAATCAGAGCAGGGTCCTTATCTTGGCTGTGCAATGTGGTGATGTCTTAGAGAATGACACCTCGGCCCCAATACGTCGGTGTCAGAGCAGGCTGGGGAGAGGAGG
>NW_008676765.1:0-203 GCF_000695815.1 Acanthisitta chloris | reverse complement strand
CCACCAGACACCCACCCTGAGGAAGCATGCAAATGAAGGCACACCCATCCTCGCTTGGCATGGAAATTAGGAATACATTTCCACAGATACCCAGAATTTTGACTGTATAAAGGTGGTGGTACCCCAAGATGAGCAACCTGGGACCCCCCTCACCACCACCAGCATGATTCGGAACACCCATCACCAGAAGAATGACTTGGGAC
>NW_008676764.1:5496-6378 GCF_000695815.1 Acanthisitta chloris | reverse complement strand
CAGCGTCACAGCGCAGGGCACACTCCTGCGTGGGGCTCCAGCAGCCTGTCTCATCCGAGGCATCAGGGCACTGCGGCACTCCGTCACAGCGCTCTGCTGCGCCCACACACGTGTTGCCCCTGGGGAGACGAGGGGCCTTGCACTGTCTGCAGAAGGCAGCCAGCGTGCCCAGACCCTGTGCTAGGCCCCCAGTGACCTAGAAAGGCCCACACACTACAGTGACAGGGCTTGGTCCCTCCTAGCCAGTGCATCTCCAGTGGACTAGGTCCTGAGCAAGGTGACTGCAGCACTCCCAGCTCATCTAGGTCACCATGAGCAGTGAGACCAGCCCTGTCCCCTTCTGAGAGCACCTTCAGCCCAGTGCCAAACTCAAGAAGGAACCAGTATGCCACATCATAAATATCAGAGCCCTGGACACACTCAGATTTTCCCAGGACTCCATCCCACCAACCCCACCAGGAAGCAGCCAGAAGCCCTGGCACAGGGTGACCCAGCTGCACAGGGGTTTTAAGAATGGTTCCTACCTGGGGTGTTGCAGAGCTGGGCACACCCATCCTCATCAGAGCCATCTGCACAGTCCTTCTCCCCATCACACATGTACTCCTGGGCCACGCACTCAGTGCCATCATGGCAGGGCACATGCGTGCGAGGACAGGAGAGATGGAGCACTGGGGTCAGGGGGTGTGCAGGACTGGATGGGTGGGGTGGGGTAGGCGACACTACCCGTGCAGGACTGGTTGGGTGCTGGGTGGTAGTACTTGGCCATGGGGCAGTGATCTTAGTTAACAAAGAGCGAGTGATGCTGGTGGTGGCTGGCTGCACAGTGGTGGTCTTGGTTCGTGTGGTCTTGGCAGCGGGTGGGGCACGGAGGGGGGTCTTTAT
>NW_008676764.1:5120-5486 GCF_000695815.1 Acanthisitta chloris | reverse complement strand
GGTGGTTGGTGGTGTGGCAGCCTTGCTGGTTGGTGCAGGTGTAGTGGTGAGCACAGTGGTGGTCTTGCTTGGCTTAGGTGTTGTGGTGGAGGTGGTAGGCTGAGCAGCAGTGGTACTTGTTGTCCTCGTAGTGGTGGTCACAGGTGGAGGGAGTGGCAGGGCAGACCCTTTGCTTGGTGGCACTGGCAGAGGATTTGGGAATTGGGGCTGTGCCCATCCCACACTCTGGGCGCATCCCAGAACACCCCACATGGCCACCAGTTACCCTGCCCCAGCTCAGAGCAGCATGAGCCACCCAGCCCTGTCAGGTACAGCGCCAGCACCAGGCACAGAACAATGGCTAATCTTCACTACCTCGCAGTCCCC
>NW_008676764.1:0-5050 GCF_000695815.1 Acanthisitta chloris | reverse complement strand
ACGAAGACCACTACTCCCTGCACGTCTGCTGCAGACATGGACAGCACAAGGCCCAGTGTCCTCCGGTCCCACAGCAGCAGAGCCGTTCCATTTGCTGACACCAGGTATGGCTCATAGGCAGCCACAAGGCCATGGGACCAGCTGGGTGCCAAGGTGGCTGTTTGCCGCTTGGTCAGACTCAGTACCTGCAGGCCTGAAAGGCAGAGGGATGGTAGGAGCTGGGGCCTGCAGGCAGCCCTCACGGCCCACACTGCTCACAGCTATGGCAGAGACCTCATGTCTGAGGGCCAGGACCTCAGCCATGCGACACAGTCTTCCCCGTGAGCATCCCACTGCCCAGGCAGGGACCTGCTGCATGCAGGGCATGGCTGACCACTCCTGCCTACATCCACCTCTGCCCCAGACACCAGCCAGGCTCACCCAGGGCTGAGCTCCAGAGTATGCTGAAGGCTCTGCTATCCATGGCTGCAGGCAGGTCTCCAGGCCATGTCTCATTCCAGGCATCCCATGGAGCACCCCCAGCCAGGCTCAGCTGCTGCAGAGTAGCCAGTACAGAGCCCCCCGCTGCCAGTCCAAGAAGAGGTGCTGGATGCTGTGGCGAGCGCGGTGCAGGATGCGTGAGGACATGTCCGATGTCTGGGTCACCCCGATGTCCCTCCGGTTACATGCCAGCCAGTACAGGTCCCCTGAGCGGATGTCCACATGGGCAGAGCAGACTAGGCAAGAGCAGGCAGGCAAGCAGTTACAAGGCTGTGCCATGACCCTGCTCCTCTGCCTGGGTCCCACCTGCCCCTAAAACCAGGGCACAGCTGCCCCGCTGCCTCAACAGAGCCTCACTGTGGGCACCATGGGACTACTCTGCTCTGCACCCAGGAGATCCTCAGGCCTCAGGGAGCATCAGAAAGAGAAGCATGCCCTCTATCACCCCATAGCATCTCACCTGGCAGTCCAGTCGCAATGGCCTCTCTCCTGCCAGGGTGTCCCACGACACGCAGCAGCCTCCCACGGTCATCTGTCCCATAGAGCACTGACCTCTGCCAGTCCACATCTTGCAGGCGAAGGGGCTCCTGCCACTCCTGCACTCGTTTGCTGTGTGCTCCAGGGCCCACGTGCATCAGGAAGATGGTCTTTCCTGACGCATACATGATGGATAGCTCTGCAGGGTACAAGGGCGGTGTGTGAGCACAGCCCCAGGGTCAGGGCACAGAGTCACCAGCATGAACCAAGGCAGAAATGTAAAAGCACTGGTGTGTGCTGGGAACCTCATCCCACCAAAGCCACAGCTCTTATGGCCCTCCTCCAGCTCCCACAAGAATTTATACTGCCCCACCTCACAGATCCTGCTCACCTGCACACTTCCCTGAGGGCTGGAGGAAGAGGCCCTCTGGACACGCACATTTGTAGCCCCGAGGGTGCACAGGGGACAGGAGGCAAAGGTGACTGCACAGGCCTGGAGCACATGCAGCAGTGTCCCCTGGGGGCAAGGAGACATTAAAAGATCAGGCTGCCATGACCCCCAATGTCTCTCCCAATCCCACAAACCCACAGAATTTCCTGGAGCTGGATATGGGCTCACAGGCAGGGTAGCAATGTCACATGAGCTAAGAGAGCTCAGCTCTACCCAAAGCCATGGGATGGGACTCGGCAGCTTTCCTATAGGCTCAGAAGTTCCCTCTGTCTCAACCCCACACCCCCTTGCTACAGGACCTGGCAAACCATCGGGCAGGACCCTCGTGAGCTCCAGGACCTAGCACAGCCTCCCCTAGCACCCAGGGATGAGGGTGCTGCCAGCCCTGCACCAGTGCAGCACCCCACAAGGCAGGGTACTCACGGGGAGGCTGCTGCAGCTCGTGCAGCACAGTGAAAGCCGAGACGGGGGCACGGAGCAACACCGCATGCTCCTGGGGAGATGCCCAGTCAGCTGACACCAGCTCTGTGCCATCGGCCCAGAAGAAACGGCTCTCGAACACGGCCAGGCCCAGCGGCTCCGTGTGGCTCCGCAGAACAGCGTGAAAGGAGTGGCGCCCACTGCCATCCACCTGCAGCGTCTCGATGGACTGGGGACAGGACAAGGCATGGTGGTCATGTGGCAATACCCGCACACTCTGCTCACAGTGGTGCCTTCCTCTCCCAGCCCAGGAATGTATGCCAGACCTGGGCACTGCTCCCTGTTCCCTCCCATGCCTTGGCCATAGCCACAGGGAAACACAGGCCACCCTCCCAACTCCCACCTCATCATCTCCCTGGAGGGGAAAGAGCCCTACTACTCCCTCATCCATACCTCCTTGTACTCGCTGATCCAGTACAGTCTGCCAGCCACATGGTCCAGGCTCAGCCCCACAGGCTCCTCCATGGACACCACGGTGAGCTCCCGCCGGTTTGAGCCATCCATGCCAGCCGCAGCAATGACTGTCCGGCCCCTCTGCCCACGGTTGACCCAGTACAGGGACCTGCAGACAGGTACTAAGTACCCACTTCACAGCATAATACCAGTGCTGCCACAGGCCCACAACAGGCATGACAGTCAGCACAAGCATCGTGATCCCAGGAGCCTGGGCCAACCTGGGCTCACTCACTCACCTTGCAGCCGGATGCACTGTCAGCTGCTCTGGTGCAATGTCCTTCCCCAGCACAGTCACATAACCCCGGCCATCACCCAGCCCTGCACAGATGGCTGGAGGATGGCTGCTGGCCCAGTACAATTGCCCTGTGAACCAGTCCACGGAGATGCTGTTCACTTCTCTGGCATCTGTAGAGACAGAGCAGATTTAAAGCATATCACCCCTGCTCCAGGCTGCAAGGCAAACCCAGGTTGCCCCTTACTCTCTACAGGGAAGGCAGGACTGGGGTGGCAGGCCAGATCTCAGCACCCAGCTCAGCCCTGCTACAGCACCCAGTGCCCTTGCTCCTCCCCACCTGCATAGAGGGGCTGTGTGCCTTTCCCAGGGAAGTGAACACGGAGCTCGCCCTCCTCTGTCAGCCAGTAGTAGGTTTCTCGGAGCAGGTCATACACTAGGGCACGGGGTTCGGTCTCAGTGGAGAGCAGGGGCCGGTAGGCTTGGGTCCGTACATCCAGAAGGGCCAGGTCCTGCCCCACAGCCACCAGGATCTGTGTTGCATTGTCTGTCAGGGTGAGAGGAATGCCACCCAGTGAGCTGGGATGCAGCTAGCTGGGGGCACTGCCCAGCCCCTCACCCAGCCCAGGCTCCCCAGCTCACCCTACCTGCCACTTCGCAAGCGGTGCCATGCCGCAGGGTATAGCCCTGGAGGCAGGCACAGCTGAAAGTGCCTGGGCTGTTGCTGCACAGCTGGCTGCAGGGGCTGTACTCCAGGGAGCACTCATCCACATCTGAAGGGATAGGCACAGTCAGGAACCTGCCACAGGAGCTGCCCCAGACAGCATTGCCACTGCTCTCCAGGGACCATGGGCAGGTTCCCTAGAAACCAGAATCTGGGCCTCAGCCCCAAAATACACCAGCTGCTGCTGGGACATTATCTAGACACAGCCTTTGTGGTGCCAGGCATGACACACAGGCAGGAGCAGAGCAGAGGCAGCTGTTCCCACAGAAGCATTAGCTCTGTGGAGATGCTACTCTCAGTGACCGAGCCCACATGTGCCTAAAGCACAGGCTCCTAGAACTCTCCTTACCAGCACAGCTCTGCCCATCTGCCTGCAGCACCCAGCCAGACCCACAGGAACACTGCACGCCCCAGTGTGTGTCAGCACATGTCTCTGCACAGCCCCCGTTGCGTACAAAGCAGCTCCGACCTGCAGGGACACAGCGAGTGGTGACTTGAGGAAGGACAGCTCTGCAGCTACACACCCATCCCCAGCAACATGGGCAGCAGCCATACAAAACTCACCACATGTGCTGGGCTCGTCAGTGCCATCCAGGCAGTCATCCTCATCATTGCACATCAGGGACTCCAGGATACACTTCCCCTCATCACATCGCAACATACCAGGCGGGCAGGGGGCTATGGCACACACAGCTCATGTCAGGAGGGCAGACCAATACCAGGTGGGTACATGGGGAGGGCTCACAAAGCATCAACAGGTTCCTGGGAAGCTTGCCACTATCCCAAGGGGAGCTGCACCCAGAAAAGCAAAGTACTCCCTACTTCACACATGGCCTGGACA
Organism: Acanthisitta chloris; assembly: GCF_000695815.1. Lineage (NCBI taxonomy): Eukaryota > Metazoa > Chordata > Aves > Passeriformes > Acanthisittidae > Acanthisitta > Acanthisitta chloris. The sequence goes on along the minus strand of NW_008676764.1, from coordinate 909 downwards.
GGTCTTGCTCCACTGAGGAGCGCCCAGTGTGTTTACTTACCACAGACATCTTCATCTGAGGAATCACCACAGTCATCAATCCCATTGCACTTCCACTCAGCCATTATGCACACTCTGTTCCTGCACTGCCACTGCCCGGGCAGACAGGGCTGTTGGGGACACCCCTCCTCGTCCCAGCCATCCTCACAGTCCTGATGCCGATCACACAGCTCCCAGTGTGGGATGCAGTGGTGGGTACCAGGACACTGCACCTTCTTTGTCCCGCACACTGAGGAAACAGCACAGCACTCACCACCCTGCCCTGTGTCCCCAGCCACCCTCACTCAGCCCCTCCCAGCAGACTACATACCACAGTCCTGCTCATCAGAGCCATCCAGGCAGTCAGCAGTGCCATCGCAACGCCAGCTGCTAGAAACACACCGGCCATCGTCACACTGCCAAACATGGGGGTCCCCACCACAGGGAACATCTGCAGGCACAGCACACAGTCACTGGGACCCACCAGCACAGCAGAACCACAAGCATCACCTCCATCCTGGCACAGGGCAGGTACTGGCAATGCCCAAGGGGCTCTGCCAAGGGGCTGGCCCCTTGCAGCCCCCAACAGGGCTCTTTGGCAGGTGGAGGCTGCCTTACTCAGCACAGGATGCAGGATAGGTTCCCATGCTGCAGACATTCCAAAGAATCCTTGGGGCACACATATCCCTCTGCAAGATGCCAGCAAAGAACTCCTTGCCTCTGGCCTGCCCTGCCCCACCCAAGGCCCCTTGATGGTCACGCAGCACTGCCCCAGTCCACCCCACGGCAGCAGACGGGTGCTAGCGCTCCCGCACTCACCGCACTGCTCGTCCGTCCCGTCGGGACACTGCTGCTCCCCGTCGCAGAGCCAGGGCACGGGGATGCAGCCGG
>NW_008676763.1:0-1151 GCF_000695815.1 Acanthisitta chloris | reverse complement strand
CTGGAGACAAGAGCAGCAACTTTCCTGCAGCAATGTCCATTTGTGGGTGTTTTTCCCCACAATTCCCAAACCTTTGCCTCTAGAACTGAGGTAGGTTGTCCACTCCACTTCCTCATATCCTCTCCTTTTTCCTGCAGGCAAAACCATAGGGCACCCCATGGCGTGTACCTTCTATATCCTCTCTCTTGTGACTGAGGGCACCTGCTACCAACTGCTGAAACATGAGCTCGTACAGGTGGGGAGTGGAGCAAATCTTCCCTGAATTGCTAGAACTCCTCAGACTGTTTTGACAAGTTCTCTGATAATTTCTCTACAGCTGCAAGGAGGGCACCGGCAGTACTGTCTGTATTCCCAGAGCTGCCATATCATGTCACCCACTGTTGGTAGTATATCGTCTTTCCACATTAATGCTGCGAATGCGTTGCTATGTGCTGTTGGGTCACTCTGCACAAATTTCCAACACATAAGTCAGTCACAAAAAACTTCATCTGTGGGGAGCTGTGTATTGTTTGGGTCAAAATATCTCATTTCTCTCCCAGCCAATTCCCTCAAGGACTGAATATCTCTTTCTATTGTATTCCATCTGCTTAAGTCACATTTAATATCATCTTTATAAGGATACTTCTCCTTCACACTTGATAGGAGGTGTTTCCAAAGTTAAGGATTTGTGCCTTTTTTCCTTTTGCTCTGTCAATGCCTGGGTCCTTAGCAAGTGATCCCAGCTTCTTGGCTTCCCTACCCTCTAACTCCACAGTTTTGGCCCCACTATCCCAGCACTGGAGCAGCCAGGCGGTAATACGCTCACCTGCACGGTGGCTAGAGTCCTTTCATATTTCCTGCAGCTCACCTAAGATTAAGGCTTGAGTGGTGGTAGTCATCTCTTCTGTCTCCTCTTCTGGTTGTTCCTGTGATGGCCTTTGTGATGGCCTTGCTGCTTCATCTTTGTCCTCTTCTACCTCTTAGAGCACCATGATGGTATTTGCCAGAGCCTTTTTACTAGCTGACTTTTGTGTATTTTTCTTCGTTTGCACAGCGGCAACTGACACTGGCCCAGGTTGGTTCTTAGCTGTAGTGGCAGTGTCTGCTTCTGGGGTTGAAACAGCAGCAGTGTCTACCATGGGTTTTCTTTTAATTAGTGTTCTGACCATAAA
>NW_008676762.1:0-1185 GCF_000695815.1 Acanthisitta chloris | reverse complement strand
ACCCCTGGTGTGTGGCACCAGCAGCAGGGAAGGGACATCTCTTTGGATTCCCTAGGATCACAGCTGAGCTCTCCCCGCTACAGACACCCCTCTTTGCAGCAACCAACCCCAGGTCTGTAATGAACCCCCCAAGGGTTGGGGTCACAGGGTGCTGGGTGCTGCCAGGAGCAGGGGGTGAGGGCACCCAGCACAAACCCAGGCTACGGAGTCTCTGGTTGATATTAAATTGTCTTTATTACACAGATACAGAGTTAAGAACAGACATAACCTGAATCATAAAGTTTACATCTTTCACAGGTCAAACATACAGTACACTTAGAGAAAGCAGGGAACAGCAAGGGGGGGACAGCATGCCGAAGGAAAGTCCTACCACGTCATCTCTCTGGGCTGGCCCCAAAAACCCACACCTGGCCCTGGTGGGGGACTCTGGTTTCCAGCCCTCCAGGGACCCCTGTGTCCTGGTGTCCCTGTCCCCAGGGCTGGCAGGGTAACACGGGCAGGGCTCAGCCCTGCAACAGGGAACCGGTGCTGCCTGCAGCCGTGAGCGAGGGGGGGCACTGGGGACATGACACCTCCCTGACTGGCATTTAGTGGCATCAGAGGAGCCCTCGAGGCTGTCACCACAGTAGGGACATCCTATCACAGTGCCCGGGACCTGGGAACACAATGGCATCTTGTCCCTGACCTCAAACCCACTGGGATCCAGAAGGGCATCCCAAGGAAAGGGGGGAGACCCCAGCAGCCCCCAGAGGAGAAGGATGAGGAGCTGCTGCAGGGAGGGTTTGGGGGGCTCTGACAGCGATGGAGCAAAGCCCAGGCAGGTGTGGGACCCCCACTCAGGGGTGTCTAGCCTCACTGGGACATGGCACTTTGGTTTCAGCTGGGAACTGAAAAGGTTGGGAACATGAGGAAGGAGCTGGAGATGGGACCCCAGTGCCATGCTCAGCACCAGAGGAGCACCACATCTCTCCTGCCACATCCTCCCACCTGGTGCCACAGCCAGCACCAGAACCCTGGGCTCTGCCTCCCATGGAGACAGGACCTCGGGCAGGCTGTCCCCATGTCACCAACACCGTCCCCCTAACCCCAGCTGTGATGGGGACAGGCAACCCAAGAGCTGTGGGCAGCCAGGGGACCTAATCTGGCAGAGAGCTGTGACACCCCATGTCCCCCCACTGTCCTACA
>NW_008676761.1:0-2607 GCF_000695815.1 Acanthisitta chloris | reverse complement strand
GTCTCCCCTGGGCAGTGCATCACAGACAACTCCCGCAGAAAGGGCTACACCTCCTCGCAGAACCTGCCCAACAGTGTGCTGCGTCAAGACAACTCCCGCAGAAAGGGCTACACCTCCTCGCAGAACCTGCCCAACAGTGTCCTGAGCTTCGTCAAGCTGCACCCGCTCATGTTTGAGGAGGTGAAGCCAGATGGCGGGGAGCCGCTCCTGGTGAAGAAGAGTGTGGCGTACAGCCAGCTGGCCGTGGACAGGGTGCAGGCCCTGGATTGCCACTCCTATGATGTGCTCTTCATGGGGACGGGTGAGTGGGATGAGTTTGCTGGATCCCTACTGGGCAAGGGACACGCTCCAGATTCCCTCCTGAACTCCCTGCTCTGCTTTCCAGGGGATGGCTGGATCCACAAGGCTGTAGTAGTGGGCTCTAGCATTCACATCGTGGAGGAGGTGCAGGTGTTCAGGGATCTGCAGCCTGTGGAGAGCCTGGTGATCTCCCACGCCCAGGTGAGGGGTGGAAGAAGTAGGAGGACACCACATCCACAGATCATGCTTGTACTGCAAACCTGCCATTGGGCTGTCTGGGAGACTGGGGGGAACATGACTTCTGGGTTACCCCAGTTCAGCATATGTGCTGGAGCCCAGCAGGGCAGCCTGGGGAAAGGGACCAGCCTGGCCCCCACCTCCTTGCCGGCTGCACACATTGGCACGGGCTGGGAGCAGGGGGCCCTTCCTCATGCACCCCTGTCCAAGGGAGAGCTGTGGCATGGGGCTGGGGGGATCTCTGGGCAACATGGGGCACCCCACAGCCCAGCAGCACCATGCCAGATCAGTGCTGAGCCAACCCTTTCCCCCTCAGAGGAGCCTGTACGTGGGGGCAGCCAGTGGGATTGTGCAGGTGCCCCTGGCCTCCTGTGCCAGGTACACCTCCTGCTACGACTGCATCCTTGCCCGGGACCCCTACTGCGCCTGGGATGGCAGGACCTGCCGCGCCACCACCACCGCCATGGACAGGTAGGGATGGGCTGCCTGTCCAGGCAGGGTCCCCAAGAATCTTCCACCTCCCCCTTCCCATGCTATTGCCTGTCACCTCATGGCACAGTCACCCCAGACCCACCCCCAAAGGTCTGGCATCTGGTGGCACATCTCCTGGTGGCTATGACCATGTAAGGGTGGCCTCAGCCAAGGCTGTATGGCTGAAGCCCCCCATGCCTTACAGCACAGGCTTGGTGCAGGACATTCAGACTGGCAAAAGGGGATGCTGGAGCAGTTCCGGGCGGGGTGAGTGCCTGTTGCTCCTTGGGCCCAGTGGGGTGCTGGTGTCTGGCATCCCTTTGGGGTGGCTGGGACAGGTGCGAGGTGGTGCATGTCCCCACAGCCTCCTTGCCATGGAAGAACCGGACGGTGCTGCAGGGGGATGATGTGCTGCTGCCCTGCGACCAGCGCTCCAACCTGGCCCGAGCCGTGTGGCTGCTGAACGGCAGTGAGGTGCTGGGGGCGGGGCAGGACCGGCTGCGTGTGGGGGTGGACGGGCTGCTGGTGACGGACACGCTGCCCCAGCACAGTGGCGAGTACCGCTGCTACGGGGAGGAGCGCGGTCTGCAGACACTGCTGGCTGCCTACAGCCTCACCGTGCTGCCCCGCAGCCCTACAGGTGCCCCCTCACCCCGTGCTGCCAGCCAAGCAGCCAGCGACATGAAGGTGGCTTACATCGCTGCCATTGTCACTTTGGTGGTGCACTGCACTGTGCTCAGCACTGTCCTCCTCTACATGACCTGCCTGGAGAAGCGCAAGGTCAAGTACGTGCTGGGGGAGCCACATCCAGCCAGCATGGAGCTGCAGACTGTCTCGGCCAACTGCCTGCGCAAGGGCCACCGGGAGGAGGAGGAGGAGGAACTCGCCTACCCTGATGGCTGCCTGCGGATCATCCCTGGCAAGGTGCCCACGGCTGCCACCTCCCCGGTTAAGGAGCTGCCGGTTGCTGTGCCCCCAGTGCCACCCCCGCTGCCGGCTGAGCTCACCAACGGTGTGGGGGATCTGCCCAACGTCCTCCGCAAGATGAATGGCAACAGTTATATGCTGCTGCAGCAGCAGGAGGAGCCGCTGACCTCCCCACTGTACAGCGCATCCTTCACTGAGGAGCTCAGCAAGATTCTGGAGAAGCGGAAACACACGCAGCTGGTGGAGAAGGTCATCCCTGGCAAGGGGCCCCCGCCCCCCCCCGCCCCGGTTAGGGAGCTGCCGGTTGCTGTGCCCCCAGTGCCACCCCCGCTGCCGGCTGAGCTCACCAGCGGTGTGGGGGCTCTGCCCAACGTCCTCCGCAAGACGAACGGCAACAGTTACATGCTGCTGCAGAAGCAGGAGGGGCCGCAGACCTCCCCACTGTACAGCGCACCCTTCACTGAGGAGCTCAGCAAGATTCTGGAGAAGCGGAAACACGCAGCTGGTGGAGAAACTGGATGAGAGCTCAGTGTAGGGGCTGGGGAAGGGGGTCCTGCCAGCGGGACCCTCCTCCCCTCTAGCCCCTTCTCCCACCCCTTGTGAAACTGGATGAGAGCTCAGTGTAGGGGGTGGGGAAGGGCGTCCTGCCAGCAGTATTAAAGATTCAGACAA
>NW_008676760.1:8242-50818 GCF_000695815.1 Acanthisitta chloris | reverse complement strand
GCTCGCCCCTGCCGCAATTTATAACATGGATTCTTATCAATGACTTGACTGGAAAATTATTGTCATTGAACTTAACTTTTTTTTCCACAAATTTTTCTTTCCAATATGAACCCTCTACAGATTTCATATGTTTGATGTGAAGCATTCCCCTTCACAAAAAATAAAACAGTAACTTTAGAAGACACAGAAAGAAGGTGATAATGCATAAAAGAATGTGTGTTCTCATAGAATATTTTTCATGACTACTTATATCAAAATATTCAAGAATTGACCCACCTGTGGGGGTGTGATATTCGTTATCAATTCTCGTCAGTCTGAACAAAGACGCCAGACCATGTGTCAGGGAACTTTAGGTTTTATTGTACAGTCACCATAACTCTGGCAACCAACCCAATATTTAGACTCAAAGGTATCTGCAAACAATCTCTGAAATTTATGCAACTGGTTTCCACAATAGTGGAGGATAGCAAACCCTTAATTTGTACAATGCAGTACAGTTCAATAACTTCTCAATTTCCACAACAAACATTTTAAAGGTTCTGGCTGACAAGACACGACACCACTTTCCATAATCTCCCCACTCCCACAACAAACTTCAGAGAATATTACGGACGTAAAGTATGACAGATTTGCCCAAGCAAAGCACAGAGAGAGAGAGAGAGGTAAAGAAAGTTAAGGGAGAGAGAGAACACAGAAAATCACCAGTCCTTAGATTCCACATTGGGGATCACACCACAGCAAAACCCAACCCATTCACAAGGCATTTATACAAAATACCACATTTTTTTTCTGATGGCTCTTTCTGCTGTGATGATCTTACAGTAGTTACAACAGATTTCCTGATTTCAACAAAGCACTTTTATTCATCATCCCAAATCAGCTCTCCCTCCCACCCAGCTGAATGATGCAGAATTGCCAGTTACAGCAGTGAAAAAGAGAAGTGCAAGCAGAATGTTGTACAATTTGTTGATTCTGGCTTCTTCTGTCTTGCAGCTGCTATGGTCTGTAGCATTAGATACTAGCTTGATCTGGGTTTCAGATTAATATTTGCTTGCTTGAAATATAGCAACAACAAAAGTTGTAAAAAAAAGTTTATCAATGATGTTCACCTTCAGGGATGAATGCACTGGGATAATTAACCAAAAAAACACAGTATCAAGAATTAGACACAAGGATCACAGACAAATATTGTGCTTCAATACATGTTATATAATATTAACGGGATGTTATAACTGTACATAGACTACAGAAATACATAAATTAATTAAAGGTGATCAGATCTTTCTTGCTATCAGACTAGTAAGAATTTAAAGGGGGTCTAAAGCATTACTGAAGAAGCAAAGCCTCAGTTTCCAGAAATTTTCAGTAATGACTGTTCTTCAGCTAGGAACAGCTGACTATTAAGCATCATTAAAAGGAAAGAAGAATTAAATTTTATTAAGGTTCATCTATTGAGAATGTTGCTCCTATGAGGAAGCACTGTGGCAGTTTCTGGTTCCTTCATTGGGACAACACATTCTGACAATGAGCTTCAAAGTTTTAGTCCTACAAACACAAGACTAGTCAGTAGCTTTCTGCCACTTGTTTTATTCCTTGAATCTAGACATAATTAGAATTCTGTGATTACAATCTACCTTCCCTTACTATTGTAGCTCCTAACATTATGGGAGTTCACTAATGATGCTCCTGCACTGCATTTTGCATCACCAGTTAATAAATCTAACACATTCATTATGAAATATTGTATCAGCATTTGTCTAGTGTATCTCTGTGGTATCTCTGCTGTCTTCAAAGCTTTGCAAAAAAAAAAAAGGCATGGTTTATACAGAGTATGATCTTGAAAAATTTAGCACATGACTGCACACTACAGGAAAGCAGGAGGTATGCTACAGCTCTTTGAATTATGTAAATGGGATACAGTCTCTTAGGACATCCTTCTATTTTATTGAATACTGGCACCAAATACGTGCAATAGTGAAACAGAAAAGAAGTTTTATTTAGAAACCTTTTAGTGTAGTATCTGTCTTACATAAATTTGGATATAAGCAGTGGTACTGGATATATTCTTTATAGTAGCTAGTATGGGACTCTGTTTTGGTTTTCTGCTGAAAACATGTTGATAATACAGAGATATTTTTGTTTATTGCAGATCAGTGCTTACACGGAACCAAGGTGTTTTCTGCTTCACACTCTACCCCACCAAAGAATAGACTGAGTGTGCAAGAGAGGTTGAGAGGGGACACAGTCAGGACAGCTGACTTAACTGACTAAAGGGATATCCCATACCAAACCATATGGCATCATGTTCAGCATATAAAGGTGGGAAAAGGAGAAAGAAGTGGAGGGACATTTGGAATGATGGCATTTATCTTCCCAAGTAACCATTACACATGATGGAGCCCTGCTTTCCAGAAGATGGTTGAACACCTGCTTACCCATGGGAAGTTGTGAATGAATTCCTTGTTTTTCCTTTGCTTGAGCACATGACTTTTGCTTCACCTATTGAACTACCTTTATCTCAATCCACAAATTTTCTCACTTTTACCCTTCTGTTTCTCTTCCCCATCCCACTGTGGGGGGAGTGAGTGAGTGGCTGTGAGGGGCTGAGTCGCTAGCTGGGGTTAAACTATGACAATGGTGTAGATGTCTAAAATTACACTAGTCGCTATTCTCCAGAGAAACAGACATTTCTAGAGAACAATTCTTCTGACCTAATTTAGACTGTTACAGTAGAATGAGTTAAATTTTTCATCATATTTTTTCCACTTTATTCATTATAAAATGATGCCAGAAATACGAGCTCGTATATAAACTGCATAATAAACATCTTAAGGTGGAATAAATGAATCCTGCTTTTAGTTACAAATTTAAGAAACAAAAATTGCACATGAAGCATTCCAAATAATAATTCCACTTAAAATTTCACTTCCAGACACTGCTGTCTTTGCTCTACATAATTTCCCTGAGTTGCATTGCCAGTCTTAAATTTGGAGACTTGAGGTTCAAAGTGACTTACTTTTTTCTGAATGTCCTCCACCTGTCTCTACTACCACTCACACTCTTTGTGCCAAATCTTATATATTTAAAGAGCTTTCCTAGTCTAATACATCCCACACTATCTATAGGATATGGATTCCATTTTTTATATCCATAGAGCTGTTAGGCATGTAAATCTTTTGATAATAACTGCATTTGTGGGAATTGTATTGTAACATCCTTGTACAGTGCAGTGTTTGTAACATATCAGGGTTTTAAATGACTTGGCTCAAGTTTCAGCACTGAGCACTAACAGATTGATCAGAGATGTTGTGCAGTGTCCACACACTTGGAGATTTTCAAAAGACATCTAGACATAGCCTGAGACCACTGGCTCTAGGTGGCCTTGCTTGAGTAGGGTGTTTAGACAAGATGAACTCCAAAGGTCCCTTCCAATCTAAACAATTCTGTAACTTTGTGATCTTTGGGATTTGAGCCAGTATGAGGAAAAAGACCTCAGCACTTATGCAATCAGACTGTTGATTCATACAGAACTTAGTTATTACTAGGCATGGTTCATGGAAAGTTGAAAGTTCAAGGGATGGAGAAGCAAAGTGAAAAAAATGGAACTGAAGTAGAAAAGAAATAGCTGCAAGCTAAATAGTGAAGTGGGAAGGACCAAAGTAGAGGAAGCAATTATTACTTACAGCACCCATTTGCTTTATTCATCATAGTTCTAGAATTGTCATGGAGTTATTAGTGATTATGTTCCAAAGACACATTGCTGAAAGTTGATGATTAGCTATAATATAATCCAAAAGACCAAATAACTAATCAGAATATATCTTTTAAGTGTCAATCATGTCCTAAAGTGGATGACTGCAGAACAATTATGATCCATTAATTTTGAATACAAAGTTATAGATGTGAATAGTTTAATAGGGTTTGTGCATACCTCCTTCTACTGTGGAAGACAGAACCAAATAAAAAGATAAGGGAAAAGTTGGAAATTTAATTTCTACTTTATTTTGAATAAAATGTTCTTCTTCCTAATTCCTCTTTTGTGCCTTTTGTTTCAATCCTTTCATGTTTTGCAATTTCATATGAATCTGTATGTTCAATGAGAGATAAGAAACTCCAGCAGCTCAAAGAATGCTCCATACTGTGCAACTGAACTCTTTCTTAGTTGCTCAGGACTTCTTTTTCTTTCCAATTTATGGACTTTAATGTTCTCCCAAAGAAGAGATTGGTTTGGGATTAATTATTCTTTTCTACTTTATTTAGTTTGCAATAACAAAGAAATCAAATGAGAAGCACCTCTTTTTAAAAGTGAATTTAATGTCAAAACAATACATAAAGTGTTCCAGAAATGCTAACTTCATTCTTCATTGGTAAAAGATACTTAGGTAACTTACCTTTCACTCCTTTTTGTCTGTCTATCCCTATGGTCCTCCTAAATGGTGATCTGTCTCTTTACAGTTCTTCGTCTTCTTAAAAAAAAAACCCAAAAGGCCTATTTTTCTGTTGATGTGAGTACAGTTCACCAGTAGCTGTTTTGAAACTATCCTAGATACTCTCAAATATCTCAGAAGAGGAGCTGTCTTTAAAGGTTAGTGTTGTCCCAACCAGTGGGAGAAGGTATAACCAAAACCTGAAACCTTGTCTTGTCAGGAGAGGAAAAGCAAAACATGAGGGAATAGCAGACTTTTCTGATCCAGCACCATGTAAACAGAACATCAAAGTATTTTTCTTTACCTGTTTCTTCTATAACGGGTTTTAGACATATTACTATTTTGGAGGTTATCAGTAAGTGTTTCAGTTTATCTTTTAGTTTTACCCTAATCTGGTGTGATGTGCATGTGATTTCAGGTAGATGGATGACTCCAAGGCATGCTTTATCCAGGATATTTATCCATGCTGCCACAAACTGGAGTTCTGGGAAACATAGCAAGTGTCCTAGTTCTCCTAGCAGACCCACAGCTCTATCCAAAATGCTACTAAGTGGCTTGCAGTTGAGCCACACGAGCTAGAAGGTGAGGTAGCATTACAAGGCTTTGAGATGCAGAGTTGTTTGCTACAGACACTGAAGACTCCCTTTCTTGCTGTTTGGATACATGAAGGCTGCAGGGTAATAGGGAATATATTACATTTATTCTCTCTCACAAAATTTATTTGTTGATAAAGGCCTCTATTGCTTGCTGACTCATTCATTACTCCCTAAACTGCCATTTCAGAATGACTATTCAGAGAGGATCTGATTCAATGTCTAAAGAAATCAATTAAAAGGAGGAAACTGCTGTCTGGAATTAACTTAAAAACAGAACCAAAACATGATAACATCAATGGCCTAGATTCTGAATACTAGATGCAGGTATATAGAGACAATCTTTCAAAAAGAGACAAAGTCAAACATTCAAACTATTCTAAGATTAAAAGTAGCAGAAAACTGTTGGTTTTGTGCATTGGTACAATTGGCATTGTTGGCAGATGATTGGGAGGGGTTTATCAAGTTTTTTTGACAGTTCTCTCATTGCCCTGGCATAGATCTCATCTGGGCCTGTGGACTCTCGAGTGCCCAATTGTCATAACAGGTCATTAACCATTTCGTCCTGGAATAAGTAGACTTCACTTATCTCCCCATCACCAACTTCCAGCTCTAGGAGCTGGGTATGCTGAGGGCAACCAGTCTTGACATTATACACAAAGGCAAAGAAGGCATCTGCCTTATCCTTATCCCTTGCCACTATACTACCTTCTGCATTTATCAGTTGATGGACACCCTCCTTGATCCTCCTTTTGCTCCCAATGTATTTATATAAACTTTTTACTACATTTTTACCTGTATTTTACCACTGTTTACCAATTTATCCACAGATGTGGTGGCCAATTTTATTCTAGTCAGAGTTTTATTTTAATAAATGTGGGGGTTTTTGGTTGTTCTTTTGTTGTTTTCATTTCGTTTTTTTCCAAATAAGTAATATTTGATCTTGATTTTTTTTAAAAAAGGTCTTTTTTATATATTTTTTTTTTCATTTATTTTCTATTAGATGTTGCCTTGGGTGTAGGAATTTGAGTTATTTTACAATATAGGTAAAAATATAATTTTTTTTCTTTGCATTACATTACAAAAAATTGCAGTGATATTACTCTTTATAATATAAAACTATATCCTTCCTGGTGGAATAGAATGTTTTTGTATATTATATGTTTACTCTGGTAAGCAAAAACTGAATGCAGAGTTTATATGTGACTTTTATTAAATGATTTGCTAATCTAATCAGTTGTGTATGAGCAAGACAATATTGATTGTTTGCTTGATAATGTTCAGCTTAGAAAGATCTTTTAATGACTATCCAACATGTGTAAATGAAAATAAATTGATTGGCAAACTGGTGGTAATGAGGGGAAAAAAAGAAAATGAAAGAAGACAACAAATCAAGTTCTCAGCTGCAATCTATGTAATATCTTTACTTCAAAATCATATGAAATTGATAAATAAATCAGTATTTAATCACACAAGAAGGACAAACGAGTAACCAATGATCCAAAGATTAATGACATAGGAATCCTTGCATACTGTGTGATCAGAAAACTAAGTAACACTCCCAGTCACAGAGCTTGAAAACTTGTGCTCCTGCTTGACTTTCTTCTTCACAGTTATACACACAAATGACCACAGTTACTGGCCTGAATGTGAGAGTTAAATAACAACAGAATGGAGGGAACAGAGGGAATGGAACAGAAGCTATCTGCTGTTTTAAATGAGGACATTATGATAATCCTGATTAAAGAAATAGCATGCAAAACAGTAGCTTTTGCCACAAGCTTGTACTAATTTTAATACAGCTAAGTGGTTGGAAAACACAGAGTAACCTGAGAATTATGAGAGAAATGAAGCTGATATGTGAGATCAAATACTTTTTGACATCATCCACACATCAAAAACCTATTGTCAGCTGATGTGAACAGGTTTTGAAAATAGAGTAATATTGCCTTGGAAACCAACCAATACAGGCAAAACTGAAATAGGAACCCCAAGAAACCTCTTACCAAAGCAGAAACCTTCAAAATTTGTTGGTAGAACAATACCTCAGCATCCCTTTTTTTTAATTTCAGCTTATTGTTGAGTGGAAAAATAGCATCCTAAAGAGCATGAATATTGACTGCAGAACACTTCCTAAACTTCATAGTTATAAATGTAACAGGTTAAGCATAGCAAGCTAGTCTATTTAAATTTGACTGTAGGAGCCTTGAAATATGGCCCATTATCTGTTGCCAGTGCCTTATATGATATTACAGCTACATGAAAGTGCTCAGCAGAACAAGAAAATGCACAGCTGACAGGGAAAATGGAAATCAATGGATACACCAGTGATTAAAACTTCAGCTGAACCAGCTGCCCTCAAATTAAGATCCTTTGGAGAATGCATATTTATGATAGTCAAGATTCCAGCCAAAACTTAGTAGAAAAGATTAGCTAGTAAAAAAGTACAGATCTTTTCATAGCTGTCAAAGTGTAGATGTAACAGAAGTACTTTATAGCAAAATGAAACATGAAATTTTGCTCTGTGCTTCTTGACTTCCCTAGGTTCTATCCGAAATAAACTGCATGTCTGGTATGAAAGGGTCACTGAAGAGGGAGCTACTAAAGACTACTGAGAAGTAGTGTAAAGAAAATTGCCTGAAGTTAACACCCCTACATTTGTCTTTCATCATGATAGCATATCTGTAGAGAATAGATTTCAGCAATCCAGCAGATGTTACATGAAAAATATCTTCCTTGCTTGCTTTTTTACTGCACTTTATTTGACTTGAAGAATTACCCTTGTTACTCTGAAAAATTTGAATGTATTTCATGCATAGTACAGTGTTTCTGTTATAAAGTGATTCATTAAATGGAATTTCTTAAATCCAACTGTGAATTTCTGCTATTTGAGACATATGCATCTGAGCTAATCTGTTTGAAATTCATTCATAGGTAATGAGGAGTGCCACAAATTTCTGAAAATAGATTCTCACGGTGTCTATTTGTCTCTATTGACCTTTTATTAAGAATATAAATCATTTGTTAGTATGATCTACATTTTGGATTGGGAAATTTGGGTTGCTGAAATAGTTTAATATAAATGATTAATAATCTGAATTTGTTTGGCTGTTTTGTTCTGATTCTTAGAAGAAAAACCTTGAAATTTGAGCATTAGCAAAATTTAATTTATTTCCCCTTTACTGATAGATTCACACCTTTTCTGACATTATGTATTCTTGAGGTTCAGGGATACTTTTGAAGATTCTTCTCCTATCACTTGCTTAAAAAGTCTCTTGTGGATTATTGCAGGTCATTGTGTCTACTGGCCATTTCCAAATATACAGGAGAATACTTGTGCTCTGCCTTCAATATTTAATAGGCAATACAAGAATAGATTCTTGTTTTGGTGATATCTATTGAGTTTATCTGATTGCTAGGTATGTTGTTCATTTTCTGGGTGAAACTTCTAAGGTTTTGTATGTTTATTTTAATTTCTTTCTTTGAGTGGCTCCAAAACATATCTTTTCTGAAAACACATGCAAGCCTTGCTGGGAGGGAGTGTGTTTCATGAAACTGATTTTGCTAACACATATTTGTTGTTTCAGATGAAAGTAGTTGAACTTATTTATGTAGATAGTTACTTGTCAGTGCCCAACCAAGCAGCATACGTTTTTCAGAGTAATTAGATAAGTGCTCTAATTGGGACTTAATTTACATATTTTGATTACATACACAATAAGCATAAATAGTTTTGTAGAAGAGATAGGACTCTAACATCTAATGGTTATATGAGTAAATAAATTATCCTGTTCCTTTTATCAGAGCAATTAACCCCTTCATCAAATTTTATGCATTATAATTAATTATATCTTTCTGAAAATGTCACTATGCTATGGAAAATTAGCTTAAAGGCATCAGCTTGAAAAAGTGAGACTTAGGAGTGTGGAGTGTAACAATACAATTATAAGGAAGAGGAATTAATAACATGGCAGCAAAAGAGGTCAAATTCTAAAAACACTGGACTGTAAGACCAAAACTATTTGTACAAAAACAAATGGATGAGAACTAGTATCATGAATGAAAAGACAGATAAGATAAACAGGCCAATGAATACAGGCTATGGTTGCAATAGCTGCTTTCTTTTTTTTCTATTCTTCTAAGTGAAAATCATGAAAATTCCAGGGTCAAGTGAGTGATTACAGCAATGAAAAGTAAAGATAAATCAAACTGTACTCAATAATGTCATTTAGCTATTGAAAAAGGATTTCTAATCTGGAATGAATTTGAAAAGAATTTGGGGAGTATGCATGCATATATCTTAATTACTAATTCTAACAATATAAATTTAAAATATTTTGCAGTTCAGTCTAATTTAAATTAAAAAAAAGGCTGAAGCCTTTTTTTGCAAAGAACCCAAACATACCTGCTAGGAATCAACATGTTGTTTGCATGGGTTCCTTCAATGTGCCAATTCATACTATTTAGATATATGAGTAAACAGTTTATAAGGCACTCATACAACATATTTATGTATGAAGGCTTCACCAGGTAATGAGATTTATTTCACCTAATTTTAAATATCTAAATATTAGATATCTTTGTCATTCATCTAAATTTCTTCCATGGACATTAAAGAAAGAAGCATCTCCAGAGATATATATAAATATTTCATGGTTATAATAGATATCTATTTGAAAATTATTTAATCGTTCTCTCAATGTCTCACTCCTTCTTTCTATTGATTATATGGCAAATATAGACTTCTAACTTGGACTGGATGTCCAATTTTAAATGAATCAAACAAGATGAAATTAATGTCATTCACAGTCACTTGTCCCAAGTGAACTGAATTGCTCCAAGAATAGTTCCAATTTACATTATGCTACTCAACATTTTACTGCTATGTAAAGAAAATTTCGTATGGAAACTTTATTTCTTTATTTCTTTTAACATGAAAATGTTCTTTATTGCTTTTTTAATTAGATATTGTTGCTAACAGAGAAATATTTTGATCTTTGAATACTCTTTTCTCTAAACATAAAATCCACCAAAATTATGTAGATTGGGAAGAAGAAGCAAATAAACACAGTTAATTCATGGAGAGAGTTTTCCTTTATCCTAGATTCTTGAGATGCTTAAGTTCAGAAGTAATGGTAAATATATGTAACTAGTATATATAATGTGTATGTAATTAATACCATAAACAAAATAATAGATTAAATCTTACAAATAGACATAAATGCTTATAAATACAGATATCCAGTCTTCCTCCACCTCCCCATTTGGTAGTTTTCATTCAAAATTATAGTAAAAAATAAACACCTTAGATTTCAGAAGTGCAGATTTGACTCATGGAAGAGCTTGTGCTCAGGGAACTGTTAAGACTCCCATGGGAGTCTGTCTTGGTGGACAAAGATGTTCAGAAGTGCTCAGAAATATTCAGAGGCAGTCTGAGCAAAGCACAAGAGATATCTATCCCACTAAATAGGAAAAAAAAAAAAAGAGAGGAAAAGAAAAGGAAATAAATCAGATTTCTTGTTAATCAGATAGCTCTCAAATACAAATAAGAAATATGTGACAGATGGGAAAGGGGACACACACCTAAAGAGTAATTCAAATTGTATTGTTTGAGCTTATAGAGTTGAAGTTAGGAAGGCAAAAGTTCAGCTGGAGGTCAAACTAGCAAGAGAGATTTCTATGGGTATGTTAGTACTGAGTGGAAGTAAGGAAGACACAGACTGCTGATGAATGGAGCTGGCAAGTTAGTTAGAAATGACACAGAAAAGAAGTACTCAGTCTTGTTTTCACCTCAGTCTTTCAAGTTGATGTCAGCTCCCAAGTCTCTATTCCAAGACGAAATGGAAAAGCAAATGGTGAGTCACTGACAGCAAAGGAGGATTGAGCTAGGGACCATCTGTACCAACTGTACAGGAAGAGGTTTTTGGGACTTGATGGGATAAACCTGAAGGCAGTGGAAGATGCAATTGAAAATCCCCTTCGTAATTTTTAGAAGGTCATGGAGATCAAGGAATATAACAGATTACAAAAGTCAAATATGCCCATCAACAACAGCAACAAAAGAAAAATCTAGAAAAAGAACTAACAGGTAGCCTCATCTCAGTTTCTGGGAAAAAATAGAACAGATCCAGGTGGAAAACTTGACCTCACACATGAAGGGCAAGGAGGAGATTGGGAAAAGCCAATGCAAGTTTCCCAAGATAAATTGTGCGGAGCCAGTCTGACTGCCTTCTATGATGAAATGACTTCCTCAGTTAATGGAGGAGAGCAGTTGATAACCATGTACCTTAACCTTTGAAAGATGTCTGACATGATCTCTCACATAATTGTTGAAGCTGGTAAGACATAAACCGGACAAATCAGTCTGAAGATGAACGGAAAAGTGTCTAAAATGCTGAGAGTTGAAGTGTCAGCTGGTCATGAGTGGCATTCCTCAGGGTCTTTAAAAACAACCTAGGTGATGGCATTGACTACACTATAACCGACTTTGCAACACAGGCTACATTGGGAGAAGAGATAGATAGCACTGGGTGTAAGAGGTAAAATGCAGTCTTCGCCAGTCTAAAAAATTAGGCCTAAAGGAATTACATAAAATTTAACAAAGCCAAATGTGAAGTCCTGCAACACTGACAGAATAATTCAGTCAGTACTACACGCTAGGGACTGACTGGTTGGGGAGCAGCTCTGCTAGAAAGGATCTGAGGGTACACATGAACATGTGTTAGCAGTGTGCCTTTGCAGCAATTAAAACAAATCTTTTCAGTGATTGCAGCAGCAATTGCATCACAAGGGACATGACTATAGCACTCTGCTCAGCTCTTGTTAGGCCACACCTGGCATATTGTGTCCAGTTTTGGTACCTGCCCACCCCCCTAAAAACAAAGAGGGGTTGGAGAAGGGTGCTCCAGATGATTAGAGTGCTGGAGAATTTGATGTATGAAGAAAAATTCAAGGAACTGGATTGGGGTTTTTTCAGCCAAGGGAAGAGAAGATTCAGCAGGTATCTATCAACAGTTTTCCAGTACCTGAATAGTGGTTATAGAGAAGATGGAGGTATTCTTTTCAAAAGGCTGTAAAGTGAACAGAAAAGAGGCAACAACCGTGAGTCAATTCAGGGGAAATTCTGTTTAGATGTAAGGTTTTTAAAAGAAACCCCAAAAAAGTATGTCAGGTAAACATCAGAGAAAGCTCAAAGCAGTGCTGGATTCTCCTTTGCTTGAAACACTGAAGACAGCTCGACAAGGCCATGGTTTGCCAAGTTGAAGGCTCTGCTTTCCACAGAGGGTTGGATCAGAGGGTATCCAGAGGTCATTTCCAGTCTAGCCTCTTCTACCATTCTATAATTGTGCCTTTCACCAACTCCCAACCCCCACCTCCCCCAAAATGTACTCGATACTTGGAGGACAATCAGTCAAATTAATCTGGAATTTTTAGAGAACTAAATTTAAAGTGGACTAGTTTTATTGCATCAAACTCCTCCACGGACACTCTCATTCAGCATTTAAGTTGGTTTGCTGTAACTCAATTTCCTTATAGTCAATTGGAAAACTAATATTTTTTCAACAGTGTAGACATGCTCCGTTTTAAGATGTTTATATTTACATTTCAAATATGTGCTCGGAATATTGGTCAATCACATTTAAATAAATAAATGCATGTCCAGAAAATTGCAGCTCTTTCCAGTGGGAACATAAAGATACCTCTAATACTCACACTATCTATCATCAGGGGATAATAAAGGGTTATGTATGTATTGTACCAGTCTGGTCACTTGATGAAAAATCTCAATCTGTACATCCTCATTCAGACAATTATGTTGTACTGGTACAGATGCTGGGTTATTTGACTAACAGTCCATCTGCAACAGACACATTATGATTTGGAAATAGTGGTGTATTTGGAAATACACAGATGTTAATCATTACAGAAAAATGCACTTTGCCACCTTCAACACAAATAGCACCATAAGGTTAAAAGTGTCTAGCATCACCCATTAATCATGTCTCAGGCTGTTTAAACTCTGATGCAGCATGGATATTCATATGACTTACTTCTTTAGCAGAATATCGTAAAACATGGACATTTAAGAAGGAATTCTGGGAATGCAGCATGAATGCTGATTTTCACTGATACATGACCATAAAGAAGGGAGCAGTGGACAACCTATAAATCTGTCCTCTCTGCAGTAATTTTTAATCTCATAAAAATATCATGCAGTGGCCCACTTAATCTACACATCAGAATACTTGTCCTGCAGAGGCACAAACTATATCATATCAGCTTCTTTTGTCTTAATTGCTCCCTTTCTTTTCTGCATGGAAATGAGCACTTGAAATTGTATTGACCTCTTAAGCTGACTTGGAGGCATATATGGAATATTCACCTCACTGTACTTTACGCGATATGACAAAATGACCCTGAAAAGAAATCAAAGCAGATTGAGTCAATGGCATAAAGGAAAAAATTGCAAGGATAGAGGTAGTAGGTTATGTACCATTTAATTCAATTTCTTGGAATTTTGTTTAGGATTTCAATCCTTCTTTAAAGAATGCTTGCACCCTGAAGAAAGGGGTGTACTTTCAAAGTAGGGTAATAATGATGCATAAATTGCCTGCTTTGAAGCTTTGTTAAAAACTCTTTGAAGCTTGGGGCTAATCTGGATATAGGTACTACGGAGACAGGCAGAGTTGATTGGACAAAGTAATAAAAAAAAAAGCTTTCAAGTTCTTCTGTTCATTCCTATGCACCAGTACACCCGATTCACATTTCTTAAGCAGTCTGTAACCTGTGTCAGTCTCCAAGAACAATGATGCTCCTGTAAGAGCTGATTCAGCAGAATGAGAACTAGCAAGAACAGCCCTGCAGTATTTAAAGTCATGAATACAAAAAGCAAAGGAGGGCTTGAACTAAACACCCTGCTCTGAACTGCTCCAGTGCAGAAATACCTTTTGTTTGCATGTGCTCATAACAATTAGTTGTATGAAAATGGCAATAAATTTAAAACATTATAGATATTAAAAATATCTTCTCCCCTTCATTTTTATGCACAGCTGCTGTGAAAGTTCACCTGAAAAGAAAATGTAGTCTCAGTCTCTAAGAGTACATTCTAATGAAAGGAGGAGGGCTCCTCTTTATTTTATTATTCTTAAAAAGATATTGATTTCTAATTTATATTGTGCAAGGCTGGTGAAGTGACCTCATTTACACTCAGGATTTGTCATTAATGGATCTTCTCTTTAACAGATTCAGAGTTTCTTTTGATTAGACCACTGGCTCATTGAGCACAACACATTTTCTGCACCTAGGGCTTATGTTTCTAGTGTTGCAGCCACAAGAAGATTCAGCTTAGAGGGTAATCTCATAACATAGGTATTCTACAGAAAAGGTTTTAATACAGTTATATGTACTACACATAATTATTATTTCTGTGGTGCATAAAGGTCTAACCCTAAAGAAGGGTTCTTTTCTGCTGTGAACTGTGAGGAACTGTGGGGAAGAAAAACAACCAGCAAAACAAACCAACGAAACAGCCCTACCAAAAACATGTAAAAAAATTAGGGCCAGAGAAGCTAAACATGTAGCAGCTGGTGTTCAGGTGGCAGAAGTAACAATAGTGAGATATTAAATGTACAAGTAGAATGTCCTGGCTCAGACTCAAGTGTTGCCTTTATTGGACCTTGTCACTTCCCTGCAGCTATCAATTGATGCCTGACAGAAAAATATAAACACCACATGATAATTATGCACTACCATATCCACGTGGGAGAGTTCTTTTTGCCTTCACAAAACTAGTGTGATGCTTCTGTCCTAAGCATGGGATTGTCTTTTGAACTTTTGTTTTGCTGAATGTATCTACTAACATTCTCCTAAGTACAATTAATTCAAAAGGAAAATAAAATTTAAAAAGAATAAGAAGGAGCTTCTTTTAATTAATTTTCAATACATTAGAGATGCAGACAAAACTGTTGAGAAAAATCATGTTACAGTGAGTGTGTGCATGATCATATGACCAAAAGTAGGTATTTACAGTACAGACGTCTAATGAAATCTCCTTTTCTTAAATTTCCTTTATAGTGGGTACAAATACACAGTCTTCATTTCTCATTCTAAAGTAAGTATGGCAAACAAGTCATATAAACCAAAACTAAATATTTGATTTGGTTTGGTTTGGTTTGGTTTTTTCCCCCTATTGATTATAAAGGGTACTTAAGTTGACCAGCTCAGACAATCATTTTCACTGCAAGCATCTTAGCTTGGGTTAGATCAATCTTGCTTTGGAAATCTGTGCAGAGATTCACTGAAAGTAAAATAATAAATTATGGAAAATTAAGCATCAATTATGTTTGCTATACTACCTTTAGAACTTTAATTCTAATGATTGAACAATAACTTCTAAAATAATTTTGCCTAACATACTTTTGTAAGTGCTTTTTTCTCTCCTTTCCATATCATCCATATCCATGCATCCAGACTATTTTATCTAAGTTAACAAGATTTTCTTGTGTATGCTTTACTTCACTAGTACCTGCATTTAAACTGGTGATGTATTTTTATAAATACGATATTAGAAAAGTTAAAAACACAAGAAAAGTCAGCTGTATGAAAAAAAAATAATTAGACTTTGGGTTTAAGTAATTATATGCCCAAATTTTATTATTTTGCATTGTAGTAAGAGAGATTGCTGTACTT
This sequence comes from Acanthisitta chloris, assembly GCF_000695815.1. Taxonomy (NCBI): domain Eukaryota; kingdom Metazoa; phylum Chordata; class Aves; order Passeriformes; family Acanthisittidae; genus Acanthisitta; species Acanthisitta chloris. Next base: position 35,109 of record NW_008676760.1, on the reverse strand, counting down.
AAAGAGATGTTATGAGAAAGACATTGCTTATGTTCATAAGACAGTAAGACCTGAATTGCTCAGCTTCAAGTTTTCTCAAGTTAGCTCACAAAAATAAACTGATAGCACTTTTAGTTAACTGGCTATATTTAAATTCCCAGGTGGTTGGGAAGAAACTTGCTTATTATAAGTAATAGGAAGAGAATGTACCTGTAAGTTCATCAAGTCTAACTCCAGCCAATGCACTGTAAGCTCACAGACTGATGCTTTCTTACAGATATGTCCTTTACTAATTTTCTTCTAGGGTAGATGCAAGTGGTAAGGAAACTATACAGCTGTGAAATCATAGGATATGATGAGGGAGTGCCTTCCACATGATCTCATGGAGACCTTAGTTGTCCCCATTTGGTGCATACTACAGCTTCTCTTCTGTTGTGCTAATCCAGTCACCATGAAACATGGGTCAACGTGGCAATGAGCTCTGTCTAACATGGAAAGGAGACAAAGCAGGGAAATGAAAGCTTTTTGTGGAGAGGTGGTTTCTGAGCTCTTTCTTATAAATTCACAGCACTGTGTGTATGTTTTCCTGGAGAAAATATCATGATTTCTTAATTTGTGATTTTTACCTTGGACTTTGCACTTCAGAGTCCTGTTTTGCCAAAAGGAGACAACAAATCTCCATTATGACTGTTATCTTAGTCTGCTAGACTCAATGCTGAAACACAGTGTCTTGAAAGAACAAGTCAACAACAACAAAAAGGAAAAAAGATGGTTTTATTCTTTGTTAAGGAGCAAAACAAAGTTAAAGTAGTGCAGACACTTGACATATATTAGGAGTACAAATAAAGTATGTTACATAAAGCTAATTCTGATCAGTTCAAAATATAAAGATATATGGAAAGGTTTTTCAGGATTCATTTTCATTGTTCTCAATGTAGTTTTAAATTTTTTTTATCCGTTGATGATCTTTTCTTAACTTTAATAAAAAACTTGCAATGTCTGGGGTGCATCAGGCACAAGGTCATGAATTGATCAAGGGAGGAGATTGTGTCACTCTACTCTGTGCTGGTGTGGCATCACCTCAAGTCCTGTGTGCAGTTTTGGGTGCCACAGTAACAGGAAGATATAAAGCTATTGAACAACATCCAAACAAAGACTATGAAAATGATGACAGGTCTAGAGGGGAAGCCATACGAGGAGTAGGAGACGTCACTTGGCCTATTCAGTCTGAAGAAGAGGAGATGAGTGGACATCTCATATCAGTCTGCAGCTTCCTCATGAAGGGGCAGGTAGTGCAGTTTTGGGTGCCACAGTAACAGGAAGATATAAAGCTATTGAACAACATCCAAACAAAGACTATGAAAATGATGACAGGTCTAGAGGGGAAGCCATACGAGGAGTAGGAGACGTCACTTGGCCTATTCAGTCTGAAGAAGAGGAGATGAGTGGACATCTCATATCAGTCTGCAGCTTCCTCATGAAGGGGCAGGTACTTTCTGGTGACCAGTGATAGGAGGGAACAGCACTTATTCAGTCTGAAGAAGAGGAGATGAGTGGACATCTCATATCAGTCTGCAGCTTCCTCATGAAGGGGCAGGTACTTTCTGGTGACCAGTGATAGGACCTGAGGGAACAGCATGAAGCTGTGTCAGGGGAGGTTGGATATTAGGAAAAGATTATTCACCCAGAGGGTGTTTGGCCACTGGCACAGGCTCTCCAGGGAATGGGATTTCGATGATCCTTGTGGGGCCCCTTAGAACTCAGGATATTCTGTGAACATGAGAACCTGTAGTAAGTGAATCTCATTTCATTTTAGGCACCTAATTAGTTCAAATTTATATCAATTTATGTAATTATTTTAATGAATATACATTACATTAATTATTTTTTGGTGCTCTAGAGTATCAATATGAAATTGGCAGATATGACATTGGACTTAAAAGACACCTCACCCTTCTGGAACATGTAGGGGAGAGGCAATGTATGACATCCCTTGTGAAAACAGGATCAGATGCCACAGGCTCCTACACAGCTCTTGGCTATCCATTATAGAGACATCTTTGCCAGAACTAGTTGAGCTAGGCTGTCTTTATAGCAAATGGGAAAAAAAAAACCTTTTTCTTTTCAGAATATGATTGATATGCTCTATTTCAGATACATACTTTCAGATTAAATTAACCTTCTCTCTAGAGGCCTCTATAAAGAGGGATCTAGATAAGTAAAGCAGGTGGAATGATCTACATTTAGTCATATAGGCTTTCAACCTTCTTTCCATATCCCTGTATAACATATGTAAGGCCTTGAGATCGCTGAGTTAGTGCTGAACAAACCAGCTCCTGAGATGTCAAACCTTATCCAAATGCTTCATCCTTGTAGTTTAACTAGCACTACATTTTTTGCTTTGGTGAATTAAAACAGTTGTTGTGATCCAAGAGTTAATATTTTTATGTAAGGCACACACAGGTACAGTGTTTGATCCAGTGCATCAGGTTAGGTTTCCAGAGTGGAAACGAGACCTTTTGCATGATTACTATTTTTCATCACTTATGTTTTTCACTAATATGACTGTTAAAGATTTCATTTTTAAACATTCAACTTTCTCCCAGTGGGTTGGGAATTTAGGCATCTGAGATATATAATTTAGTATTTAACAGTTAATTACACTTATAATCCATATATATGGTATATTTAAGCCGCACAATGTGTAAGTCCCTGTATGGAGTTATTCATTTCTCCCTGCATGTAGTAGCAGCTACTGTTAAAATGTGATATTGGGTGAAACAGGAAGTCTGATAACTCTTAGGTTTATATAGTAAAGATAAACTTCTTCATGTTAGTGATTTACATATTATTTGGTTTATATGCATGGAAATAAAAGAGGCCTCTCTCTTAATTTGAATTTATGTATCCCGTTGTCCAAATCAGACCTTTTTACCTCAGAAGCTTCTGCTTATGCTGACAGTATTTACATTTTGGCAACTGTTCATGTGAATAACACTAATTGTAGATAGACAATAACCCCCCAAAAGGTGAAAACTACTATAAGTTTAAGGTTTTAAAGCATGGAAAAGTAAAGTGAAGACATGAGATATGCTGAGATAATCTCATGTTTAATAACTGAGACAAAAGACTCACTGTCTTTGAGTCATAGGAAATCTGACTAGGAGAATGATAAAACTCATAAACATGTCTATTACTACTCAACACAAATGGCATGCTATTATTGTCTTATTCAAGTAGACATAATTTCAAGATATTTATAAATTATACCAGTATCTGTACCAGATTCTCCATACTTTTAGAGTATAAACACTGTAGTTGACTCATGATAGTTTGTAAACCAGATAATTCAATTTTACAGTTCTATCCCTAAATAATAAGTGAATAATAATGAAACTCTAAACTGTAAACCAAGGTAGAAATCTCAGACTACATGGAAATAAAGGACAATTTGAGGGTATAGGTTTCTAGATAATATATTTTTTTTCCACTTTATGTATGGACACTCTGACTTGCACAATGAAAAGAATTTAATTTTGTATGAATTTTATGTCTGCAAAAGTAGGGCTATTACATTTGATTCTCTTCTTGATTAATTTTTCTCTTTTTTGCATCTTTAGGGTAACAAATTGATAACATTTATGTATGACATCAGCTTCATGAATTGTGCAGGAGTTGCATATATTTTTTCAATTAAGATAATTTGTAAGCTTCTTTAGGATTGGGGATTTAAACTTTTAAGCCTTTAGGGATAATTGCTGCTTTCTGTGCTTTTGGGCAGCCAAGTGCAATGGAATCTTGATCTTGATCAAGTCTTAAAGGCAAAGTTTAATACAGATAAAAATTATTATACTGATATGTATACTGATCAGCATTCACTAGTTAGAAGTTTCTCCTTTCAAGCCTGGCATTATCACAAATTGGACAAGCACCAGCCATCTTTACCTACATGTTTCTTGACTCAAATATTAATAGTTGCTTGCATTTGGATTTCTTGAGAATGACTTTATTATCTTTGTTCAGTGAGGACATAAATACATTAATGCCAGCCTTAGCCACTTCAAAACCTAGAAATATTGTGGACTTAAATATTTAAGAGACTTAAGATAAAAGTGTAGTCACTGAAGATAATATAAATCCATAAAGCCAAATTCATTTGCAAAAGTCGTCACAACTGATATCAGGGATCTACACATCAGAACAACTTTTGAGGATGCAGTGTTCCTGTGGAAAGGACAAACTGGAGAATAACATGGTCTTTGTAAAATGAAGGCTTTTTCATAGTTTCACACTGGGGGAACTACCTGGGAATCTGTACCTGCATCAGTGAATCTGTATGTTCATAATTTTTTTAAGAGGAGGTTCATACTGAGACAGAAAAATTTACAGATATTAATTGGTACAACAAAACCTGTGCAAATCACATTGAGGTGTATCAGCATTAGACAAGCTGATTATTTGTTTCTGATTTTGTGCTACCTGTATCCTGTGAAAATCAAAATATCTTGAGAGCAAATACTCCTGAATTTATATCTATAGCACAGTGAATTCAAAGAAGATGGTAGCTTCTTTTATTTTCTTAATACCATGTGACTATTTCTGTAATAAACACCACATTGCTAGCAGACAAATTCTTAAAAGAGATCAGTAGATTTTAATTGCATGGCTCCCATTAAAAACAATTTGTCTCCTTAAAGGATGATGAAAAAAACTGTTGTAGAAATAAAAGACCTAAGCCGAAGAAACAGCTTAGAAAGATTTTCTTGCTGCATTTGTTTTTCACCAAAATTGTTTTGGGGTTTCATGAGTCTTGCTCTTTTCTCAAGCAGTATCTGATAGCTCCAGAGGCATAATATAGAATCAAAATATCACTTACCAGCCAAGATGTTGCCAATATAATTAATTGCAATAAGAACTGGGATATTCGAAAAACACCTTACAGAGATAAGATGTTAATCAGAAAACATACTTGAACCCTTAAGAAAATAAGTCACGCCACATTAAGCACATCAGGTTCTTGCTCTTCTGAAACAAAGGCAATGTTTTCCAAGTCACTGAATTGTTACATTTTAGTTTTCCCTTAAATTCAGCTCAGTAGAAATACTCATGGTTTGTAATATGTTAATTTTAAAGAATTGAATCCTCATTTTGTAATGAAAAAAAAATAAGGCATTTTACATTTTAGTAATCTACTTCCTAGTGTTCAGATTGGATTTTACAAGGAGGAGAAATAACTGTTCTGGAAGTTATATTACATATATAATATAAGAAATTAAGCTGCCAGCAGTAGAATAATAGTGGCAACATTCAGGTTTTCAAATACCAGACCACTCTTGCCTCTGATAGACAGATGTGAAGAACAAATATATTTTGTTAAAAAGAAATGACACCTAATTTATTTTCATTGCTCTCCTTCTATCACTTTACCAAATTTCTAGTGTATTATATAGTTAAATGTTTTACATAAGCATGACATAATAACACATTTTGAAGAGGTGATTTATTTTTTCCCTGTAATACTTTAATAGGGCTGTTTAATTTGTGAGACCTGAACCAAGACTTTTTTTAAACATCAATATTTACTCTTTTGTTCACTTTTTTCTAGACCAAAACCAAAAAAACTCCAAATCCTGGTTGAGCAGCACACCTCAATCTTTCTGGAACTGGATGTTATTATAGGACATTAATGAGCTTGTCACCTGTCCAACCAACTTTATTTTGAATCTTCATTTCACAAACTATCAATAACACAGTATAAAAAGTCCAAAAATTGCTAAATACCTTAAAACAACTGCTTTAGATTCTCTTTAAGGAAAAGTAATTAAGTCATTAACAGCAATGAAGTTGAGGAAAGACAGCTTGCACTATTTATTTCCCCAAAAGCCAGTAAGTGTAAAAGGGGAAAGCTGTACTGACATTTGTGTATACTGATTTCCTGCCATTTATTACACAGCAACAATCATGGCAATGAAGAATTCAGTCTTCAAACTGTACTCCAAATTAGGCTTCTGCAGGGAAGACGAAACGCAACCCTCAAAGAGAAACAAGTGTTGTTACTTTAAACAACTAACCAACCTCCCTCCATTTTAACTTGTTTTAACTCCTATACATCAGAATATCTATCTGTCAACTATAAACATCTTCAGTAAGTGCTTTTTAAAGTTTTATTCTCTGGTTTTTTTCTTAATTTTTAAGTGCTTTTTAAAGTTTTATTCTCTGTTTTTTTTTCTTAATTTTGATTTAATTTTAAGAGAAATAAGGAATTTTCAAGAAACAAGCAACTAGTGCTTTGCTTCTAATATTAAAATTCTCCTCAATTATAATGACTTACTCATTTTAAGACTTTACAAATCTCCTTTCTATAAATCACTATTCATAAAAAAAGTGACTGACTTCTATGTGTTGCAGACTGCTTATATTCAAGCTTGCCTTTTACGGATGATCATATATTCTGAAATTTGCAACTTCAAAATCACTGTTTTGATAGTGTCAGCTCTAAAAGGAAATGAAACATTTTCTCCTTTAAGATGGGAGAAACTTTAATTGCACAGTCCTGTTTCCTTTTTCCTTTCTAGGAGAAATTTAAAGATCATAACTGAATTAAAAATGGTTATTACTGGCTGAACCCAAAACAACTATGCCATTTTCTTGCAGTCACAGTATCTTTGAGTCTGAGTTGTTTTCCAGGCTAGGATAGATTTCCCTCTAGGGTCTTTTGGAGGGTATTGCTGCAGGAATAGTCAATGGGTAAAACAGAAGGAAATATTGGAAGCTAAGATTGTGATTTAGAAATTCAACCAGTCAATAACTTAAATACCTACTCCTGTCCAATATCTTAATTTTGTTCCTTGTTCTTAAGTTGCCCTTTAACAAAATAAGAACTTCTTTGGTCAAGATGCCATTTTGAACAATATTGATGTCAAAGAAGAAAATTGCTAAGTAAAAAAATCACTTTATTGAATCTACTTTACATTTCTTAAAACTAACACATACTTGTGGAAATTACTTACTACATTTAATGCTTCCATAAATGAATTTTAAAACAGGAACTCTATGAGAACATTCCTGAGAAAATGAATTAATTAGAATAAGTCAGAAATTGCAATCAATTACAGAAAACCCTCTCTGTAATAAAAAAATAATGTGACTAGCACTAACAAATTAGAACATAAATTTTATGTAACTATGAAAGCATTGTTCTCATACAGAAGCATGAAGTTATACCACTGAAAAAAACTCAGCTGTTTTGTTCTGATTTGTGGGCTTTTTTTCTTGTTTTCTTTTTAAAACTTCTGAGCATATCTCATTATTGCAGAAGTCAATCAGAATAACAGCATTTTTTCTCCCATAAGGCTGTTTTTAAACTAGCCATACTTGAGCTTCATTCATAAAAGAAACATTGCTTTGGTTTGCTTTTTCTTGGGCTTATTCATAATTCAGAGATAACTTTTAGAAGCATAAAAAAAATCTCCAAGAAGGACTGTATGAGCCACTCTGAACCTTAGACTCCAAAACAACTGAAGTCACAGCTGAAGCCACCAGTTCAAGCTCAAGTACCCCTTATTATATTTGGAGAACTAAAGAAGAAAGAATTTCAGCACTTTTTTATTCTCTTTGGACTATAACAAAGAATCTGAGGAGAAAGAAAAGGAAGGGAAAGCAAGCAAGGGAAATGAGAAGTGTTCCTTGCCAAAAGTAAGCCTTGTTCATACTTTATACATTTTTGAAAATGATTGGATCAATTTTAAATACTCCATTTTTGAAATTAAAAGATAAACATACTCTTACTTGTAGATGATGAGGAAAGGGATCTCTCACCCTGTGTGTCCTAGAGGTTTGCTCCCAGTGAGTCCTAGAGAATTCTAAGCAAAAAAACTTACAAAAAAAGTCATATCTACTTCTGGTAAGATCAATCAAAAATCTTAAAATAAATTTGCATCTAGAAATATGAGATTATTTTGGACAGCAGTTTTCCTTAGAGTTATTAAAAAAGGATAAGAGAATCATTAATAATGCTTATGATCTGAACCTCCACAGCCAAACCTGAATTAGCTTCTTTATTAAAAGACATTCAAGCAATTTCTGTGACTCCCAGCTAAAACAGAATAATTTGTTACAGAATTACACAGTTGTACAAAATTATTTTATGTAAACAAATGTCACAAACCAACTATCTAGGGTCACTGATGGTTTTCTACATGAATGATTCTCAGATATTACAAGGCAGTGATCTATTAGTTGAAGAAAACAACCACCAAATTACATTTACTATGAAAGCTAGAGTATATTGTTAATAAGTTCAGCTATTTTCTTCATATATTTCAGAAGCTGGCAAAGACTAGTTGAACTAAAAGAATAAATTGCAACAAAAATGTAAGGCTTGGGTTTTTCTTTGCTTGTTTTTCCTTTAGTGAGCTAAGTATTTTTGAAACCAAATTATCTTTCATGATCTACTGTTGTGTTTTTGAGGCAAGAGCTGAGAAATACTGCTCTAGAATTAGATTTTTCATTACTAGTTTAGCGTATTCCCTTCCAAATCTGCAGATTGTAGGAAACTTGTCCATAAGAAACAAAAAGATCCATTTCTGCAGTATAAAAATTCTCAAAGTTAATTTCAATACAATAAAGATAATGTCTTCAGACAAGGAAGAATATTACATCATGTTTCTAAGATTTGTATTAGAGACAAAAGAGAGGAAAAAAAAGTCAAAAGGCAGATGAAAGTGTAAGAAACTAAATTTGTAGATAGCAATTTCTCCCTGATCTCAAAGTTTATTTTATTCCAGTGAAAAGCACCAAACTGAGGCATCCATCCTTACACATGTGTGCAAAGACAGTCTCAAATGCCTTTCAGAGAGGAATTTCATTAAAAGCATTGGAATACTCCACTCTAATAAACAAAAACATCAGCCCCCCACATTGCAGAATCTAACAGTTTCTGCCTTAAATAGAGTTTCCCTTAGGAAGTGCATTACTTCTGTCTTTTGCTTTTCTCACTCTCTACTGACTGATTTCAGGTAAAAGTTTCAGTCATTAAAGTATTGAATGGTTTCCTGCATTTGTTTAGACAACTAGCATAGCATTGATCTAAGTTTACCTTTCTGAGTGGTCATTTTCCATGACTCCTCTACAATTCTAGCTGAATAACTGTTGAATTGATGAATAAAGGTTTTCTGAGTTTGTTTTGTTTTGGTTTAGTATTTCTTTTCTCCTGCCACATGCTGCTTCTTTCCCACAGCAATTAAATCATCTATGACACTTGAGCTAATGGCTTGGTAGATTAAATGAAGGGTAGTTTTTACACAACCCAGTCTTTTGAAGCATAATCAGCTGAGGAAATCAATTTGATTAAAATCTGATTGACTTTAGATCATGAAGTAATTTTAAAACTTGGATTCAAAAATACGTAGCTTATCTGAAAATGTGTCAATATTTCCTATGTAAATCAGTGTAATAGAATATAGTATTTTCCCATTACAGACCTGATCTTATTTATAACATCACTGTATCTAAATATGAATGATTGCACTGTACTAAGGTTTGGTATGAAATAACTGCAATCTCATGGACGATACACCATGGATCTAAATGGCTAAAAGAGTGATTTATTATAGCTCAGAGTTTGATTTTGTGTGGAATTTCTGTGGGGTTATGTGCACAGATTGCTTTTAACACATTCATGTGACCTATAGCATAAACACACTCATGGCTGTACAAGATTCTTCATATATCAGTCCTGCTCACAATAGAAGCACTTCATCAAATGAGATAGAGCTAATATCATCTATGTTCAGTTTCACTTGGCAGTTTAGCTTTCCTTTAGAGCTGATGGAGAAAGGCTGTTTCAACAGATGGTACAGAACAGATATTGTAGGATATTTGCTCTGAATGAGTATAAGATAAGGATCTCAGGCTGCTAAACTTGAGAAAGTTAGTAGCTTTTTATAAAGAATATCTAAAATCCTTAAGAGAAAGTGTCACCCTATATATTGATATGTCTAGTTCAGATGTGATTTTTGATGGAATCTGCAAATAGTACTGCAACACCAGTAGAGATATTGTTGTCAGTAGAGATAACTAATCCCCAAATGCTCTGGAAAGCTGCTCATTCTTTTCAAACATTTTTAAAGCAGATTAAAAATTATTTAAAACCAAGGTAAGGAGACTAGCAGACAAACAATGATAACACAACCCTTCTTTTACACATTTTTAAAACTCTTACTTTTTAGAGTGTTGTTTCTACTTAGCAATCTTCTCTTTATATTCATTTATTCAGTATTCCAATTATATACAGCACAGAGTTGATTGTAACTTCAGGTCTCCAGTTATGACTTGGCTCAACTGCCTACTGTAATTTAATTGTGTTTGCAGCAGATTAGTTTCATACACTAATCAAAACACTTGCATCACCTGTGCTGTTGCAGACATGTTACAGTACTTGCAGCAAATCTGAATGTTTTTCTGTTCTGCTAATAAGAAGGGACATTCAAGAAATTCATTTATAAGATCATTGTATTCATATAAGTCTACAGTGTTGTGAGCATTCTAATGTGTGGAAGAAATGGTTTGGATCATATAAGACAGAAGTTATGCAGCCTCAACAAATGTGACTTGCTCCAAACATTTTTAAAAATGTATAAATATTGAGGCAAGAACAAATGGGAACGGGGGGAAATCTGAGGAAACTGGTTTCCTGGTATAATGTGCATCATCCAGCTGTACATATGCTTAGAACCCTCAGAAAATGCAATTGGAGTCTTGCAGACTGCATGCTGCCATAAAACAGGAAATAATAAAACAAAATGAGAAAAATTGAGTACGATATAACCAAAGCACAGGAAATAAAAGAAAAAAAAACACAAAACCCAGACCCAATGTAATAAGGAAAATGAGGGGAAAATAAAACTTAAGAGAATAAATAAAATATTTCTACAAGAGTACAGCATGACAGATTGCAAGTAGGATGGATGTAGTGGATAGTCTTGAAAGCTGATGTCAAACTAGAGGTACAATGGTAATACAAAAAAATACCTACTGGAAAGATGAATAGACTCCCTTTAACCATGACTAGAACATGAGCTGCAAAAAAGAGAATTGGAAGATGAACTGTATCCACCCAGCAGTGAAATCAGTGCAGTTTCCCCTTTACTCTTACAGATACGAAAAGATAATGACATTATGTACCTTTGAAAAGGAAGGTTTAGAGCAGGTCTACACTTTGTGGTCATGGCATTGATTTTATATTAACTGCCATTATGTGGATTCTAAAACTTGCATTTCTTTCTCCTGCTCATCTGTGCTTCTCCAGCTCTTAGATCACGTTTGTTTCATCCTTTCCAGGTGCTCTGCTTTCTACTGCAAGCGAACTGCGTGCAAAAGGGGAAAGCAATGGAGTGCTAATATTTGGAAGCAAGATGTAAAGTACAATGTAGTGGATATAAAAAAGGAACCTTGACAAGTTAAAAAGAATGACATTGTTATAAGTTCCATCTAATTTTTAGAAACATGAGTAAACAGAGCCTTGGGCTTGATCTACAGAATGAACTGGAATAATTCATATTGACTTAATGTAGCAGGACTGTAGGAACTTTATTACATAATACAGAGATACTCTCACATCTTTAGACCCAAGATTCCTATTGAAGCATGATAAAATCTTGTAGAGAATATGTTAAAAATAGTCATATGTGACCCTGAAATTGTTCATATCTGCTAAGAAATTTTCAAGATTCAAATTTATTAATTAAATAGTCTCCAAGAAAACAAAACAAAACAAAACAAACCCCTTTATAAATTGTGCAATTACATAATCTTTCTGAAAGATGTCTGCTCATTGACTTTTCAATGGGCTGCCTCTGTCCAATCTGTAACAACAGATATGCTTTTCTGAAATATCTGTAAGATACATATTTGTAAAAAATATTTTTAGTCAAGGACCTAATTTTTCTGAATGGTCATAAGGATCAAGATGCAGCCAGAATTGTTTAAATGTAATTAATAATTATATATTATAGGGACCAAATAAATAGTGTATTATAAGGTCCAAAAATCTTGAGCTTCTGTTGCTTGCAAAGCAGAATATGTCCTTCAGAAAGAGGTACTTGAACTTCATCATAGCAGAAATGAAATGACAGAAGGGTTGTAGCAGAAAAAAATTACATATAGAGAGGCAAGGGAAAACTCTAAATTGGTGTAGCCATTGCAGTGTATACCAGGCAAGAATTAAGGTGCATAGTCCATTCCTGAAAATGAAAACAGTTTAGAAGAAGTGCATTTGAGTCAAAGGAAGACTAAAAACGTTGATAATGCCACACCTGATCTCTAGACACAGGGGTGGAGATCTAGAAAGAATAATCAGTGAAAGAGATGCAGTTGTGTTCATATCAGTTTACATCAGTTTCTATCTAATTTCTAGGACAAATTACAGCCTGAAGCTGATGTACTCAGGCTCCTAACTAGTTTCTTTAATTGGTTGCTTTACATGAAGTCAGATAATATTGTTAAGCAACAGAATGTTATAATGAACTGAGGCCTGCACTTGAAAAATAAACTACGCTATTTTTTTGGGTTGGTGAAACACAGATTGCTTTCAGTTATTTTTCTTGGCAGGACTATTGTTTCTGTCCATAGCCTGTCAAGCTAGCATAGTACCCAGATGGTCATAAGGCTCTAGGGCATCCGTATAACTCACATTAGAGTTTAACAGAAATGTAGTGAGTAATATTTATATATTTACATTTCAGATCCTCCTCCATTCAAAGCAAAACACAGCTGTTATATTTTCACCCTGGCCATTACCTTGTGATATCCCACTCAGCCAATATCTCCACTCATTGCCAGTCTGTAGCAATGTTCCTACATTTCTTTTTTCTAGCCCATGTACAAAGCCACATCAGAATTAACACATCTCCTCTAGCCCAAAAAAGAAAGCAGCCCATCAGGGGATGGTTCTGTTATGCAGTGGTTTAGCATAGTAATTTTTTAAAGATGTTTTTAAAATTTTTTTCTTTTATGCCACTCAGACTTACCAGTGAGGTGTTATTTCTCTTATCTTCAAACCTGCTTTCTGTCTGCCTTCCTGTTTGCCATGTGCGTCATCTGCACCATCTGGGGTGACCTTTCTACAATGACTGAGAGTACATCACTAAAATGTCTGAATTCCCTAATTTAAAACTGCCAGTGTTTCTTTCCAGAATTGTTAAATGTTTTTATTTTAATTATTTTGTGAATAGTAGAAACTTAACATTATATGATAAGCATAGTGTATACATAAATATTTTAGATTTTGATGGATAGAAACTTGCAAAGAAGATTTTTTTTTCACTCTTCAGATAGAGAATGACTTTTCAGTAAGTTAACACAGAGTTGATTGTGAAATAGTCTCCCCAAAATGCTGCTTCATCTATCCTTAATTAAACAGGGCAGTCTAGATTTTATTTCAGTAAAAATGTTAGGAGTCTATTATATTCACTGACACTATTTATGTTAGTCACATGATTTAAAGACAGACTAATATGCCCAAGTATTTATACAAATACTTATGAAAATTTGAGGGAAAAAAGGTTGCTACAACACTGTAAAGAAAACATATATTTGGCTCTAGGTGGAAGATGAAAGAGGAAATGTTCCATCCTGACATGTAAAATGCGTAGTATTCTTTAGAAGCATTCTGAAAAGTAGTAAAAATATATGAGTTATAAACTGGACAAAACCCAAAACCAAAGACAGCAATACATAGAAATAATTAGTTCCAGGTAAAATGCATTTAATGAGACTACTTCTCAGTATTCAGTTAAATTTTGAAGGTGGTGTTTGAATGCAAAATATAACAAAAATATGTTACTGTTCAGAGTTCTTATTGCTTGAAGGTTTTTGTTATGAAATGTTTACTGCCTTGTATTACTCTGATTAATTATTCTCTTTGTTGAGATTAGGTCTCACTCTCCTTGGGAACATATTGTGGTAGGTAGAAAATACAGAAATCAGATGGAGGATTTGTGCATATTACCATATTTTTAAATATATAATATATGCATTTATGTAATATATGCATTTAATATATCTTGTCCATATCTGGTCTATTGGATAAACTTACAACTTAGATGAGTATGAGAACTGTACTATGTGTTTATCTGCCAGATGCTGGTTAATAAAGAAAGTACCTGAGGCAGTTTTACTCAGGACTTTTTTGAATTGCTTTGCTAGAATGACAGTAAATTTTCTAGTCAGTGTTTCAGATATAACTTTTTGTTCCTCCTCCAAATCACAAGAGAAGAACAGAAAAGCAATAGAAACTAATCCAGAAACTACAGAATTAAAAGAGAACTAAAGAGAAGTTTAAAGTTATTGGACATCAATATCTTTGATTTGGAGTAGGTTCATCATAGCTGCGGAGCACAATGGCTCACAGAACAACACTGACATTCCATTGACTCCATGAAGAACCTTCCATGGTGTCTGACCACTTCTCATTGTTAACGAAGCAGTAAATTTAGTACCACATAGCTGATAATGTTTAAATATATTAGCTATTCTTACTTAATTTCAAGTCATCGCATCAAAAATATTTTTTTTAACATTGGAAGTCTTGCAGGGTGGACATGCTGTACAAGAGCAATTGTTTTTTACTATAAAGAAGAAAAATTATTCTCTGAAAGACTGTGCATATATAATAATATTGTTCAAATAATACTTATATATACATATATTTTCAAATGTGTCTATATAAGTACATAACAAAAATATATTTGTATGTTTAAATTAGGTTATTGAAATCAATCTCAGCTTTATGATCCACATTATTTCAATTGTAGCTGCACAGGATATGATAGTTTGCATATTTTTTGTATCTTAAATACCTACTGTTATTAAGATCTAGATGTTATCTAGCTTTTTGCTTTCTGTTGAATTGAGCAAATTGCTATAGAAGAAATACTTTAGAAACTACTCAGCTGCTTCTGAGCATACAAATTCTGGAAAGAGACTTTTTCTTTCACAAATAAGAAGAAATTCTAATTTTATTAGATGAATATAGGTGGGAAAAATAGACCAGCTGCCAACACAAAAGTTCCTCTCCAGATCTGAAACAGAAGCAGCAAATCAAGCTGATTACAGATTAGATGTGTTTCAAGTTTAAAGTATGCTGTAAATTCAACCATTTAAACAAAAAGTGCATTATGTTTAGAACAAAATTTATGTTAGTAAAGAGACTAGTGTTAAGTCATTAATTATTCTCTGGGCTTGTGGCAAAATTAGGAAGTGGAATAGCAAGATGATAGAAGGAAATGCCGATAACAAGGAACACAGCAATGCCTATATTGACGATACAGCTTGATGATAGAAGGAAATGCCGATAACAAGGTACACAGCAATGCCTATATTGATGATACAGCTCAAGATGAAGGTCTCTGGTGGTAACACTGATTTCAGGCACCAAGGCCTTTAGTTTTCTGCTGGCTGCTTGTTCTTGCCCTTCTAAAGCACCTTGCACTCTTCCAGAAGAAGTTTTTTATGCAGGCACATACTGAACTAGATCAGGAAACTGTCAAAGCTGTCAAAATCAGATGGTTTGGGTTTTTTTGATTTTCAGCTTGTTTTGGGTGTTGTCGTTTCAGTTTTTTCCCCTTGTTTGGATTGGGTTTTTTCCATTTGGTTGGTTCAATTCCCCAATCCAGTTCAGGTGTGGGTAGAGAAACAGATTTGGACAGCTGATGTATGGGCAGTATCTCACAGTCAGGTAAGAGGAACAAAGACAATGCTAAGACCAAACCCAAAGGTAGAATAATTAACTGGAGACCCCAGCCTTACCAAAGATATTCTTTTAATAGTACATGACAATTTTTCCCACAATGTACCTCCTTTCTTTTAGAGTGTAGTTGTACTTTTGCTCATGGTTTTTCATCTCTAATAGAACTGAAGACTTTAGTTCAGTAGAAATAAAATAATTTAATACAGATTATGAATTATGAATTAGTATGGAGGCAAATAGAATAACATACTCTCTGCTAAGGAGAAAATGCCTCAGAAGCTGGTGAATTTTGCAGATTTTCAGTTTGTCTTCAGTCCTACGTAAAAAGCAAACATTTTGTCCATAAAGAAAAGGTTTCTTTTGTTTTACTTCTGTACAGAAAGGTTTTGATAGATTTCCTCAGACATTTAGGTGGCAGCAAACTGCAATATTTTGAAATTAAGATAGGCAATAATCTATTTACGGTCATAAAAAATGTGTTTTGAAAAAATAAGATCCTCAAGGATCTTTGCCCAGATGTATAATTGAAATACAACTACTGGGTTCTTTGAAAAGTTATAAGGTTGTTTAGATTGGAGTCCTACTTCTTGTATCATATTGTGTTCCTCTGACTGTATAATAAACCCTATTATTCTCTAGCCTTTTAAACACAGAAAAGGCCTTGAAATTGCATGCAATTATCTACCCTGAACTTTTAAACCATTTATTTAACTAGTTAATGCAACTCACTACATCATTGAGAGTACATCTTCAGGGGAAATTTTTATTAGCTTGGGAATAAGGACCATCATAAACCTGTGTTGCTTTCTTTTCTCCTTAGCTAGAATATGACAAAACAACTCTGGCATTTACAATTGTCTGTTTTTCTCACAACTAAAACACTCTTGGTAAGATAACACTAATCACACTAAACAAATTCTATTTCATTTAAGTGACTAAAATCCTACAGTAATCCACTGCAATAGAGAAAGTCTCCAAATACTGAACTAATAAAGAAGAAAAGATGGGAAAGCTAGTGTTTATGCTTACATATCTTTCTTCAGTTACTAATAAAGAAGATTCTGACAAAGTGAATACAGTATAAAAGGAAAAATTTTTTCCGTATCTTTTATTCTCAGTTTCTGCCTTTCTCTCATAGCTCTTTTTTCCATCTAACACATAGTCAAGCAAATTGAATTCCCTAAAGAATGAGCTGATGGACCCTGAAGCGAGGTCTGCTAGTATTATGACTAACAGAAGGAAAGAGGCATAATTCTAGACTAAATGTAGGTCTGCTATTTTCCTCATCAAAGATATATTTACAAATCATTAAGATTATTTGACTTTTACTAATTAAAATAGCAGTTTTCATCAGAATGTTCTGCTGCTGGGTGAAATTTCCTCATTTCAGTTCTTTCTGTTCTTGGAGTTCAAAGCTGTAGAATGTCAGCTTTTCATCTTGAGAAGGTAGAATTGTTCCTATCTTGCTTTTGTTCTTAGGAAATGTCTCAGAAAAATGCATATATCTGTCAGTGTCCCAGTGCCACTATGAGCCCAGAGCAAGGAGAAGGATTGCAGGTCAGCAGGAGAGCACTGAAGAGTAACACAAAGGAATTCCAGCTACTTCAGCCAGAATGTCAGCTTCAGCAGGGGCCCAAATTAAATGCCTCTATGCCTACACACATAGCATGGGAATAAATAAAAACAGAGACATGCACGTGCCCGCAGGGCTACTATCTTATTGACATCGCTGAAACGTGGTGGGATGGCTTCTATGACTAGAGTGCTGGAATAAAAAATTATAGGAAGGACAGGCAGAGGAGAAGAGGAGGAGGTGTTGCCCTCTATGTCAAAGACCAGCTGGAGTGCATAGAGCTTTGCCCTCAGATAGATAAGAAGCCAATCCAGAGTTTATAAGTTAGAATAAAAGGGAGGGCAGGAACAGGTGACACTATAGTTTCTGCTGCAAGCTGCCTGACCAGGGAGACAGTGGATAAGGCCCTCTGTAGACAGATAGGTGTGGCCACAAGGTCACAAATGCTCATGCTGATGGAGGACTTGGTGGGACTACAAGACATAAGCAATCTGGGAGGTTTCTGGAATGTGTTGGTGATAAATTCCTTCTCCAAGTGCTAGAGGAGATAACATGGAGAGGTGCTATGGTGAACCTTGTTCTAACCAACCAGACCCAAGAGGGTCTGGTGCGGATGTGAAGATCAAGGACAGCCTTGGATGAAGTGCCTATGAAAAAGTGGAGCTCAAGATCCTTAGGGCGGTGAGAAGGGTGCACAGTAAGCTCACTAACTTGGGTTTCAAGAGAGCAGACTGATTTCTTCAGGGTTCTGCTTGATAGAGTACCATGGAATAAGGTCTTGAATGGAAAAGGGCCCTAGGAGAGCTGCGCTCACTAACTTGGGTTTCAAGAGAGCAAACTGATTTCTTCAGGGTTCTGCTTGATGGAGTACCATGGAATAAGGTCTTGGATGGAAAACGGCCCTAGGAGAGCTGTCTAATATTAATGGATCACCTCTTCCAATCTCGGGATCAGTGCATCCCAATGAAGAGGAAGTCAGGCAAATACACTTAAGAAATCCACAGAAGGCTGACAAATATGACAGTGATCCAAATGGTAGTCCTGTGCATTTATGCAATGCAAGTGGAATGTTGGCAGATATTTAAGTAGAATTTAAAAAGAAACATCCATAATGGAAAAGGCAATCACATATATACCACAAATTGTCTTTTCTCTTTCACTGTCAGGATCTAGATATCCCTCAAAACCTCAAAAAGAATTCTTCTGTCTTGAGATTATGTGAATCACATTCAAAAAGAAACTACCGTATGAAAGACATGCTAAGGACTGAAGACAATCAACCACCCCTCCTGCACTGCTGCCCACCAAGAGAAAAATATGTCAAATAAAAAATGCTTTGCTCAAAGTCTTGAGTGTTCACTTCGGGCGGAAACATCACTGACCAGTACCTGGGGACTATTGGCAAATTTAGAGATTTTTAATCATGAACATCAAGGTTAAAATTGAAGTTTCATTGTGAGTAAGAGATGATACATCATTATACCCAGTATTTTGCCAGTGTTTTCTTCAATAGAGTCTGAAGCAGCTCTCTTTCCATAGGATGGTGTATCAGCAGGGATCTGCTAAGTGAAATAAGTTCTTGTTTCTACTTCTGGTATGCCTTTGCATACAATAGTGCAAGGATAGAGTGAAAAGTTTGAGGTATGTTCAAATTTCCCCATATGTGAAATTCTTAATCTTTCAGATATAGTCAAAAAGGAGAGCAAAAAAGTGATGGTTACTTGAAAGTGTCCTTTATACATGAAAGTTAGCATGATCCATTTTTATTTAAACTAATTTCAGAATTATTCTTCTGTGTTTCAAGTGATGAAGGCCATTTGAAACAATTCTGTTTAAAATTAAAATATTGATAGTGTTCTATTATATCAGTGTCAGCCAATTATTTCTTCATACTACCTCAAGAATAATGCATAACATAATTTATTCTTAAGGTCTGAATAATTAAAGAGAACCAGAAATTGAGTTATGTTATTCATTTTATAACAGAAAAACTATGCTGTAATTATTGAATATGAGAAATATGATGTGTTCTATATGAAACAATATTTTATAACTGAAAAAATAGTTTAATCAATTAGCAAAGCACTCAGATTATTTTTCTCAACATATATGATGTGACTTATTAAAGGCCTGAAACAGAATTTTTTGTAGTCAGAGGAATAAATATGTCTGATATAGAAAAGACCTCTGGTTTTATCCCAAAGATAAAGAGAAGATATCTCTTCTGATACTATAATGAATAGCTGTAGTATATGCAGTTTTTTCATTAATTTCATTTATTTCTTTCTAGAAGAAAGTGATTACAGTGGCCAATCTCATAACATTAAACCTCAAGATATTTTGAACTGATTTTGCTTATTAGTTTTAATGCCTCTTTGCTGCTCTCCCAGCTGCTCCATTTCTAAGGTTTTAGAGATAATTTTCAGGTTACAGTGTTAATACTTTAAAGAGCAATATTCTGCCATTTCTGGCTGCATGTCCAAAATGCCTTCAGTTCACCAAAGGCTCACAAACAAGAAGACAAAGAGGTTTTAATTTGTATGTGTCTGTTTATTCATTTTGCTATTGCAATTAATTGCAATTAGGCTTGGGTTTTTATTTGTCGAAAGATTTTAAATGTCAAACATCACCATAAGCAATTCTGGAAGTAGTACTCAACAAAGTATCTATAATATCATCTGTCTTGGAATCAAATGCAGTATTTTAATAGTGTTCCTGTGTGCCCAGTCATTAAATCATAACAAAAAAATTAAAAAAAAAATAAAAAATCACCACCACCAAAACAAAAAAATCCCAAACCAACCAATCAACCAGCCAAAAAAACCACCAAATCATAAAAATAAGAAAAAGAAAAGCAATTACTTAAATAATGAATGAATGAATAAATAAATATATAAACAGGGATTTCAAGAAAGAATATTGTTCAAATCAGACAGAGGAAGGGAATCCTTAGGATTTATAACAAAATTATTTACACTCATGGCAAAATTGCTTGCCTGGGATACCTCAGAGTTCTCCAGGATGTTACTCACATTGTGGAATTTATATAGAATTCATTTAACCTAGGCAATAGTCATTAAGAGTTAGGGATATAATCTAAGCCATTTGTCTAGGTTGCCTTGTACTGAATGGGAAAGATAGGCATGATTTGTTCTTTCAAGGCAACTCATTACATCTGAAATATGTGGGATGAATTGTCATCTCAAAGTGACTTTTTATTTTGACCAAATGTGTATAAACACGCTGTGTGGGTAGAATGAATGTCATTTATTTTAAGCCTCAAAAATATCCCTGATTACTTTTCCAGTCCCAAGTTAGTACATTTGTACCACAGCTAGCTTTAAGTTAGCTGTTTTCTGAACACTCTCCAGTCTTTTTTTCCTTTGTTCTGTTTGCCAGGTCTTTTAAAGCTCTAAGTTGCTTCAGCAACACAATGACAGGTAATTATAAATGACTCTTTACTGTCAGAGTTTTTACCAGTGTGGAAATAACTTGTTGGGATAACTGCCAGCTGACAATTTTTGTTGCTCCTGGAGTGGACTCTTTTCAAAAGATAACATTTCCTTAGAGGGAAGAAAAAAAAAGGGAAGAAATTGGGATATTTTATCAATAGCCTTTTCAGGCGATGAACTTAGTAGCCCAGAAGAGGAAGTGGCATCTTAAATGCTTCAAAATAGAGATCTTTCTTAAGGTTTTTTTCTCTAAGAGTATACTGTCTAAAAACTGTGTTTCTGTTTGATTAGAAGTGAAGTGATCTAACTGCCATTCTGAGAAATGGTGAATGATCAGTTAAAGGAAAGAGGTACTTGAAGTGTATAAACCGACAGGAAATCAGTAAATGAGACTTGAGAGACAGAATTAGCACTTGAGTAGAAACATTACATATGACACTTGAGAGCACTGCCAGACCAAGAGGGAAAGCAGGCAACAGAATGCTAACTGTCAAGCCAATATCCATAGGATTGTAAAATGTTTTGGGTTGGAAGTGACCTTGTATATCTTCTGATTGCATCCCCCCCCCTGCCATAGGCAGGGGCATCTTCCAGTAGACCACTCTGCTGCTATGAAGACAGGATGAGAGAGTTGAGGGTTTTCAACCTGAAGAAGACAAAGATCCAGGGAGACCTCCTAGAAGACTTCCAATACCTAAAGGGGGCCTACAAGAGGGCTGGAGAGGGACTTTTTACAAGGAATGGCATGTAATGACAGGAAAAGGGGTAAAGAGAGTAGGCTTATACTGGATGTTAGGAATAAATTCTTTACTGTGAGGGTGGTGGGACACTGGAATAGGTTGCCCTGACAAGCTGTGGATGCCTCTTCCCTGGAAGTTTTTGAAGTTAGGCCATGGAGGGGTTGTACTACATGACCTTTAAAGTCCCTTCTAACCCAAATTATTCTATGATTCTAAGAAATTTAAGCATCTCAAGTTGTAAATGAAAACTTGAAAAAAAGAATTTTCTATAAATTGGTATTCAATAAAAACATGTTTCCCTCATAGGGGATAAATGTTTATATTATAAGGTATAGCAGAAGTCTGATGACACAGAATAGGCATACAAAGCTCCAAACATACTGCGGAGTAAATAACAATGACAAATTAAAAACAAAAGTAAATTCATATAATCAAAAGAAATTAGAAGCAGAAGATGGGAAAATGGGATGATTATAGTGATCACAAAGTAAGATAGTGGTAGCGGTATGTGTATGAGATGATGTAAAACATCTGAGATCGTTGGTATGATGTGCATCCAAGGATGTCATGGTGACATTTTGCAGTCTTTATAAAAGACAGAATCACAGGCTGATTCAAAATCAGAGAATGCAATTTAAGGAAGTTGCAGTAGTAATCGAATAGGAATTTCAAATTGAAGCAGTAAGTAAAAGACTTGATATTCAAAAAGCATAATAGCCATCTTACAACCTGACAGAAGACAGCTGTACTTCAGCTAAATTTAGAGATTGATGCAAGTATGCACTTCTGGATGTTTTGGGGAGTTTGAATCTGCCCCCATGGATTAGTGGCTCATTTACTACCATAAATGAACTTTTACAATCTGCAGTTTTGTCTCGTCCATGCACTTGAATGTTTTGAATGAAGAAGACTGTAATCTGATGTAATACCCGAATGAACTAAATTTCAAATATATCTTTTACTATTATTTATGCAGTGAAATAAGCAGTTTCATGATCATTTCCAGTTTTCATAAATTCACATTTACAAACATCTTAACTGTAGACCCACATTTTCCTTCATTCTTCAAAAACCTCAGATGCTACTGAAAGAGGGGAACAGGTTTTGGGAGGAGGGATTGCCATATGGAAAGCAAGTACAAGAAATGAGCAAACATAGAATAAAACATATGGAAAAATGTCTGCATGGAATAAATCAAGTTAGCCTTTTGGAAGATATCTTTGGCCTCTCTTGACTTTTATTTATGTCTCTGACTAGCAACTGTCTACATCTTACCTTTTACCAATGTTGAGGAAAGAGAAATAAAGAAATGAAAAAGAAATTACAGGAAAATAAACAAAATGTTCCTGAATGAAGAAATTTCAATTTCTTGATGAGATAACCTTTAGACAGAACAGCAGAAGAATTGTGGTTCAGAGTATGAATATGTTGCCCTTTAAAATGAATGAGCTTCTTGGCAACTCTTTGAAATGTATTACATGTGCCAGAAATATATTCTTACCACAAGTAGCAGGTAAATTTTGCATTATGTTTTATTACTTCAAATAAAATAAGGGTAATGACAATATTTCATAAACTGGGTGCTAGATTGCATGATCTGGATCTTTTTGTAAAATGAAATTGCAACATCAGCTCTCATATCCATGACTTGTCGCTAACACAATGCAAAATCGCGGTAGTCTACTGAAAATGTTTGCAATACAGCACCTTGCTTCTTCTATTATTTTATAAAATTATATAGCTGAACATACAAATCAATCTAGATTTTCTAGTAAAAGTTACTAGAAAATTACATTATATTTTAGGCAGTGTGAGATCTTAATAGTCTGGAAGACTTTGTAGCTATTACTCTGCTGTTGAGAGGATATAATTTAATTTTACTGCATTTAAAAAAATTATAAGAAAAATAATCACCATTTATAGAACTGAAATTGTATAGCAAATAAAATTTTATGTGTCAATATAAATGTGAAAAAATATTTTGTTTTCTTCTCTTTTTATTTGCAAATAAGCAATAGAAGAAAAATGTAAATAGTTAGAATGAAATCATAATGATACCATTAACTACAGAGTTATGTTTCAAACATCTTTTCTGTGTGTGGATGAACACAAGAAGTTTCAAAATGTGCCAGGAAAGACTGCAGGTCTATCAAGACAGGTGTGTTAAAAATTGCATCTAATTGTGGGTGTTTGAACATTAGGACTTCGCACAAGTATGTGTTTAAGCTTGTATGACAGAGCAAATATGTCTAGGGTTCAGATGAGCACTGAGCACAGGTGATGGAGCAGAGAATGCTATTCACCTTATTCTAGGGTAGAAATTTATGTGTGCTTGTTATCTAACATAATTTTGCAGTTTCATGTGAGGTATTCAGAATATCTGCCAACCTTCCATTTGCAGTGCAGAAATGTACAGGACTGCCATTTGGATCACTGTCATATTTGCCAGCCTTCTGTGGATTTCTTGGGTATCTTAAAACATTTCAGACTGCACTAGCTATCTATGTCTAGCAAATTCAGTTGGATACTGTCATATGCATTCTGAAATCTCCATTTAAATGCCCTAATGTATGAGCTCATTTCCATCCCAGTGAACCTGGGATGAGATTATTAACTTGGAAATAGTTTGTAATAGGTTGAAATAGGTTCTTGGAATAGAAATAGAATTGGGTGGTTGCAGACCGAAGTCTGGCTCTGCCACACTGCAAAGAAATTTCCTAATCCCCACATTATTCCAGGATGGCAAAAGCCAACAAATTTCATACTAGAGAAATGTAGAATGTACTTTCTGATGATGATTTTCTAACTGTATGGTTCTAGTATAACCACTACAACATTTCAGCTAACATTGTCAAGGCAATCGGTAACATCTACTTACCTCAGGATGAACGTGCAAGTTGCTGCAATGTTAGCTGACAGTCTTCTGCCTTAGTCACTTTACATTATAAACAGAAGTCATCCACTAAATGCAAAGACAACAAGTAGCTAAACATACAGAGATGAGTTTTTCAAGTAGGTATCTTTCCTAAGAAATACTTGCAGCAATGTGTGTTGAAAATAATTTAGCCCCAGTGGCACGTCAGAAATGTTAACTAACTGGCAGAACATTAAAATGGGTAGATATTTAAATGTCAGGATATTTAATTCAGTATTGTAGGCATTTTTCTGTACACGAAGACACCTGGATTGGGTAAAATCATCTTTAAGATCTGAAGCCAAAGGAAAGCAGGGCACACACGAAGTATCTACAACTGATACATAGAGAATTTAATAAAGGGTATAATTCAGAATAATGAATTAGATAAGTCTCCTAAGTGAATAGGGAAAAGGAAAAATAGGAAACACTGAAACTAAATGAGACACACATCTAAAATTCTGACTGCCATGAAGATTCTGGTAACCCAGTACAGCCTCAACAAAGCATCTTTGAGTGGTTAGATATCTCCAGGCTTCTTACTTTTACTGGACTAACTGGTATCTATAGCAACAAGTGACTAACCCTATCTATTATTTCAAGAAAGGCAGCATAAAATAAACTTTGCATATTGTAAAAGTTTTTACACCATGTCTAGATGACGAGACACCTGATGTCTAGGCATTTCTTGGTTGGAAGCTCTCAAAATCCCAAACTAAGAGCTAGGTAACACAGGCCCTTTCTGTTCTTTCTTTTCTCCTATGCCTTTCCAGTAAGGCATAAATTCTTCTCTACATTCAACAGGAAAATGAGTTTTTCATCTTCCTTCTCCTGACTGTATTCTTTAGGTTGATGGGTTAGTGGCAAAATCTTCTAATTCCTACACACACACACATGCCTTTAGTTTGAAAAGAATCCTGGTTTCACTTTTTTTTTTTCTGGCTAAGTGTATAGTTTCAGTATCAATTAAACATTCAAGACCTCTGTCATATCTTTCAGTATAGGACAACTTTTGTTTCATAGTCACATGAATACCCTGACACTAGCATTTTAACTTCTTGGTTTTAAGTGTCTAATCTCACAGTTTCTCTCTTGTATTTTTGGTGTTGATCTTGAGGAAATAGGGCACTGATTTCCAATTAATTGTACATCATTAATAAATCTATAAAGAGCTTTGATCCTTATTAAACAGCTTGAGTTGAAGAGCTTTTACCTGCAACTATGGCAATATTAGTTGATCAAGTATTATCCACATGAAAAACTTCTGGGTACATACTTGTGCTTCCCAGTCTACAATCTAACACAGAACAAGCATATTGAAATTTTTTTGCAGCAAGTGAAGCTGCCTGAGACTGTTCCTCTGCCTGAGAAAACGTATTAATTACTTGACATGGTTTCTTAAATTTTAAAGATATTCAGTGCTAACTTTGTTTAAATACTAGCTTGTTTACTGCTCAGTTTTTCTGTTACAGATATAAAAACCATTCATTAATCTGAACACAGTAATACCTGAACAAGGTATGTCTCACCTCTTTTAAAATCATATGTTTACAGGCTGTAAAAAAAGCAATAACTCATTGCAAAATAAATTATCTCAAAGATTCTCTTTCTACAATGCACATAACACAATGAAAGTTATTTTTTCTGTCTCTTCCCTGAACCCTCTCTAGGATATCAAAAGCTGCTCGTGAGTCATGATAGAGATTTTTCTGAGATGCATCCACACCTGACTATAACTTACTGTATTAGTTATGTCAATACTGCCAGTGAGAAACCTGAAATACCCATCGCAGAGTTTCCAAAAAGTTAACTTTGTGATATCTTCTAGGAGTCAGTGGGGTTTCTGATAGTTTGATTCTACCTAGAATACTCTAATAATTCAAAAAACAAATTCCAAAACATAATTTTCATTTATTTATTTTCTTTTGAGAACAGATAGCATTGAAATGGTATGAATTTTTCAACGATTTTAAGAAGTAACATATTCTGTTTCCATAACACAGAACAGGAACTGTTGATCTTCAACATTGCTTTTTTGAAGCAAACTTCTATATACTTTTGCTGCATGAATTTTTATTTCTTACTATTCAGACTTGTCCTAATTTATGTTAATATTGTTTCTTTCAGTTTCCTCTGTAGCAAACAAAATTAGAAACAGTTTACATTCACATTGTATTAAGTCATATCTTACTGTGTTTCACTTAGATTTCTGTTAAGGCACATCAAAAGTCTGTAGGGTTTTTTCATAGAATCATAGAATCAACTGGGTTGTAAAAGACCAATCAAGTCCAACCCTACCATAGTTACTAGACCATGGCTCTAAGTGCCACATCCAGTCTGATCTCGAAAACCTCCAGGGATAGTGAATCCACCACCTCCCTGGGCAGCACATTCCAATGCCTGACTACTCTCTCTCTAAAAAATCTCTTCCTAATATCTAACCTAAACCTCCCCTGGCAGA